>NW_026867486.1:0-83212 GCF_020745735.1 Hemiscyllium ocellatum | reverse complement strand
ATACTCAGTGCTCTGACCAAAAAAGTGATCTGCAGAATCTGCGGGACTTGCTTAATCCTGGAAGGTAAATCACGTGTTTCTCCTTCTCTTGCAGGTGATCCAAATTTCACTCTCTGTCCCATTGAGTCTCCAGTCAGGTCCTTCAGCTCAACTGGTCTCTCTCAGTATTTCTGACCCATGTGAGCCTCTACGCACCTCCCCTCTTCACTGCTCACACTTGATTTCCCTTACAGCAGCATTCCCTTCAGTTCCTTTCTCCCTGACGTCTGTATCCAGCTTCTCCTTAAATGCCGTCCACCTCGACCTGCTACTGTGGGGTCATTCCCGCTGCAGACAGAGGTCTCTCCTTTGTAACCTCTTCAAAAGATTTACCGCTGACTTCCCCCTTCAGTCTTTTCCATTTCTGGGTCTCCCCGCTGTTGCGAAACTTGGAAGGGTTCAGAAAAGATTACAAGTATGTTGACAGGGTTGGAGGATCTGAGCTACAGGGAGAGGCTGAACAGGCTGGGGCTGTTTTCCCTGGAGCGTCGGAGGCTGAGGGATGACCTTATAGAGGTTTACAAAATTGAGGGGCATGGATAGGATAAATAGGCAAAGTCTTTTCCCTGGGGTTGGGGAATCCAGAACTAGAGGGCATAGGTTTAGGGTGAGAGGGGAAGATATAAAAGAGACCTACAGGGCAACTTTTCATGCAGAAGGTGGTGTGTGTATGGAATGAGCTGCCAGAGGATGTGGTGGAGGCTGGTACAATTGCAACATTTAAGAGGCATTTGGATGGGTATATGAATAGGAAGGGTTTGGAGGGATATGGGCCGGTGCTGGCAGGTGGACTATTTGGGTTGGGATATTTGGTCGGTATGGACGGGTTAGACCGAAGGGTCTGTTTCCGTGCTGTACATCTCTTGACAAAGCCTTGTCTGAGGGTGAAATGTTGTCATTCCCGTTGATGCGGGTGGTCCCCTGTCTGTTGTCTTTGTTTCCTTTCTCGGAAAGGACGTCGCGGACATGGGCAGCGTTCCCGAGCCCCGCTCCGGAACGGGCTGTTCCGTCCTCTTCCAGCCCCCGGGAGGGGAACGGGCAGCTTGAGTGCATTGGGAGAGTGGGCCGTTCACCGGGAGGGTGCCAACGGGACGGGAGAGCGGTACCAGTAATGGAGCGAGGGGAGATGCCTCAGACCGCCAGAAACACTGGGGCAGCTGCTCGCGTGCTCCTTTTGGATCTCACAGCACAGGGAGGCCATTCATCTGATTACCTCCCCGTCTCTGTCTCTCTCTGTGTCTCTCTCTCTGCATCTGCCTCTGCTCTGTCTGTCTCTCTGAGGTGACAGCGGATTCCAGCATATTGCTGCTTGCTGGGTAAACCTGTTTTTCCTCTGTTTTCCCCCCTCTCCTGCTCAAACCCCTGAACTTCAGGCCGCCCCTGACCTTGTCACTATCAGTGAATAGGGAACAGCTTTTCTTCCTCCACCTTATCTGAACCTATCACAATCTTCCCCTCTTTCACCAGTTGCATCTGTGTGTGACCCTCTCTTTCTGTGTCTCTTTCTCTCCTAAGCCCCCTCCCTCACCACATCCCATTTACCCACCCCCTCCTGTCATGCTCCCACTTTCAAACGGTCTCGTTGTGTTTTCACTGCCTCTTCCCCATCGTTTCCGTCAAGCACCTCATCTCACGCTTAGAACCCCTGCAGTGTAGGAATAGGCCCTTCAGCCCATCCAACCCACACCTCACCCAGACCTCTGCCTGTAACCCTGCAATTCCCATTGGCTAACCCACCTAGCCTACACATCCCTGGGCACTATGGGTAATTTAGCATGGCCAATGCCCCCTAACCTGCACATCCCCAAACACTATGTAATTTAGCACGGCCAGTCCACCCAAACCTGCACATCCCTGGATACTATAGGACAATTTAGCATGGCCAATCCACCCTCACCTACACAACCCTGGACACTATGGGTAATTTAGCCTGACCAATCCACCCAAACCTGCACATCCCTGGATACTATAGGACAATTTAGCCTGGCCAATCCTACACTAAGGATGGATTGGCCATGCTAAATTACCCATAGTGTCCAGGGATGTGTAGGTTAGGGTAGATTGGCCATGCTAAATTACCCATAGTACCCAGGGATGTGTAGGTTAGGGTAGATTGGCCATGCTCAATTACCCAATCCTACATATCCCTGGGTACTGTTAGGATAAAATAGGTCAAGGGAGGGTGGAGCTATAGCTGCTGTTTGGGGAATCGAAACTGTAGCTGTAGCTGCTGCTTGGGAAATCGAAACTGTTGCTTACGTGACCAGCTCAGCTGCCAACGCCTAGCAAACGCGAAATGTCCTAATAAGGCAATGCTTAGTAGCTCCGCGAAGCTCTGCTTAGCAAAGAGTATATCAGGAGCAGATTTGGGAGGGGAAGGCAGAACGTGCCTTCTCCAGTGAATGCAGGGTGATTCACTGTATCAGCTACGATTCTGCAATAAAGTCTGCTTGTGCCAAACAATTGAGCGTCTGTTGTCTCTCCTCCTAAAACGAACATGCAAGGACAAATTCCGTCCTAACAGTACTATGGGTAATTTAGCATGGCCAATCCACCCTCACGTACACATCCCTAGGTACTATGGCTAATTTAGCATAGCCAATCCACCCTCTCCTCCGCATCTTTGGATTGTGGGAGGAAGCGGAGCACCCGGAGAAAACCCTCGCAGGCGCAGGCTGGAAATGTGCAAACTCCATACGGACAGTCGCCCCTGAGGCTGGAATTGAACCCGGGTCCCTTGGCGCTGTGCCCACTGAGCAACCCCTTGTAATCCGCCTGCGTTAAGTTCCTTTTGTCACCTGGAGGAATGTTACAGGGGGGAGCGGGGTTTAAGTCTTCTCTGAGCTGAGAGAGGACACAGGAGATGCTCCTCATCATGCTTTCATGTGTCACGTTGCATAATTCTTAGATTTTACATGTAAATGTCTAGTTGGGGTTAGAATTCTTGTAAATATAGACAAACGGAAACACTTGTTGAGACATTTCACCAAACCCCAAGTAGGCAATTGACATGCCCGCCCCTGAAAAGAGACCCTTTCGTGGGGTCAGAGTTGACATTGAGAATAGCGAAATGAACACTGTCCCCGTCGTGTTTGTATTTTTGCTGACAGAAGGGCAGTTTGCAGTCAGCAGGAACTGTGGGACTACAGGCTGCGGGCCAGGTCTGCGCTCGGGAGCGTAAATCCCAACGGGAACCAGAGGCGTTGCTAACGTTTAAGCCAGCTGAGCTTAGCAAGAAAAGGCTGCGACCCTGTGCTTGAACTGATCAGCCGAAACTTTGGGCGTAGCCAAGGAGATCTGAAGGCGAAGCTAACGGGAGGGTCTCCTTTCTCAAAAACACCAGAAAACATGAGGGATACCAGGAAGAATTCCGCTGAATTCCAGAGAGCTGTGGCATGCCGTTGATTTGGTACAATGAGCTTTTAATGTGAACTCTCATGAGGGGTTGCAAACGAACTCGAGTTGAAATGTAGCTCCGTAAAGTGTTGTGTAACAGTCATAGCGTTGACCGTTGTTGAACGTTTTGATGCGGTCCAGTTTTTCTTTTGTTTTTTAAAGATGAGATGATGTTTTGTGGTTTTTGGATGGGTTGGGTACAGAGTGGGAGGTAGGGTGGGCTGGGATCTTCCATGTTGATGGGATTTGACAGTGAATTTTGCTTCGTCAATTATTCAGACTGTGTGCCTGGAGAGAGGGAGGGTCTGACCCTTGGGAAGGGTGCTGGCGGGGTGTGGGCGGGAGGTGAACCTTTGCAATGTCCAATCAGAAGGCTAAGTGTTAAGATAACAAGAGCCGATATTTAGCAGTCGATAAGTGCAACATGTAAGCAGTTTGTTCATATGCAGCTCAAAGGCTGTCCCCAAAGTTAAACTTAGTATGGCGCCTACCCACTCGATCCAGTTACCCACCCCATTTCAGGGTGGATATGTGAACTATCACTAATTTTGGTTCTTCTAACGAATAAAACATTTAAACCTAGCTGTTCAGGAAAGCAAACAAGTTTAAAACTACAGCCATGCTGCAGTTAAACTCAATAGACTTACTCAGAGCAAAATACATGTTCCCTGAACGCAGTTGAAAGTTAACATCGTTGTATTCGATGTCGGAATATCTGTTTAAATGGAGCCGTGAGCTTTCCCAATGTAGACAGGGCTCCTCGAAACGTGGCAGTGTCCCCCCTGCAGCTGCAGAGCGAGACAGGAGAGTTTGTTTTTGTGAATGAGCAGTTGTAGCGCGAGGTGGCTGTTGCTTGGTGACGGTGAGGCTCCCCCGGCCCCGCCCATCCCCCGTGCAGACGTCACGCGGGGGTGAAGGCGGTTGGGAGGAGAAGTCGCTCGAGCGGGGAAGCGGCGGCCGTTAGGAAAATGGCGCCGTGCGGCCCGGGGCAGACCCCCGTCACTGGTCACCGCCGCCTTCCTGGCGCAGCTGCTGTGTCACGGCCCACACCGGCCGGCTGTACAGCAGGCAGGAGCCGGTGACCATTCTGGAGGCGGATGGGGTTAAGGACCTGTTGGGAACTGGTCGGCCGCCTGGGTGGTGGAGTTCTACTGGTCGTGGGGCGGCCCCTGTGTCAACTATGGGGCCACCTGGAAGGTACTGGGCCCGGGAGGTGAAAGGTGAGGCAGGTTGTGGGGGGGACGGAGGGGAAGGAATGTGGGGCCTGTCCTGTCATAGTCACATTTTACACTCACTTTCCATCTGCTTTTACTGGCGCTTGTGCTGTTTACCCCTCACTGTTACTTGTGCAATTCCTTAGACTAGTGTGTAAATACTAGTGGAGGAGATGATGCACCAGCATCTGTTCCTCAGTCATTGCAGGGATAGGATCTGTGGAGAATGGTTAGTAAAGCATGTGGTGAGCTAAGCCTTGTTAACATGGATATCGTTTGTTATTTGTCAACTTATACTTTTTATTATTTAGAGTCGTCAGAGTTGTACAGCACGGAAACAGACACCTTTGGTCCAACCCGTCCATGCTGACCAGATATCCTAAATTAATCTCGTCCCATTTGCCAGCACTTGGCTCATATGCCTCTAAACCCTTCCTATTCATATACCCACCCAGATCCTTTTAAGTGCTGTAATTGTACCAGCCTCCACCACTTCCTCTGGCAGCTCATTCCATACACACACCACCCCACCGTCTGCATGGAAAAGTTGTCCCTTAGGTACCTTTTATATCTTTCTGCTCTCACCCTACACCTCTGCTCTCTAGTTCTGAACTTCACCCCTACACTGGGGAAAAGTCAAAAAAGTTGAGCAGCCAGACAAGATGGAAAAGCAATAAAATATTGTACCATATGGGGAAAACAATTGTGGCTCTACCCTTTTTTTTCTCCTATTGGCATTTGGACACTTAAAATCTGTCAATAATACCAGCAGCGCCACTGAGCATATTGTGTGCGCTCCTGTGTCAAGAAGCATGGCGCATGTTCACCAGTGTCACCGAAACATTGCGTGTGTTCCTCACTGTTGGCAGAAAAGGTGTGAGTCTTTCTTTTGATTGACCAAGAGTACGACACTCTCATTTCTCATCCTCTTTTCCATTTATTTTTCATTGTGATGTTCAATTGTTGACTTGCTGCAACTGAAAGGAAAGGGAGTGAATCCAGGGAGTGGACAGACTTGGGAAAAGTTAGGCCAGGTCTGTGACTCAATTGGCAAAATAGACAGGCAGGGGGCTGGAAGAATGCAGCAAGCCAGGGAGTGTCAGGAGGTCAAGTCAATGTTTTCGGTGTCACCCTTGTTCAGGACTGGGGATGGGTGTAGGGAGAGCTGCAGAACAAGGATGTGCTGGGGGCAGGGTTGGTTGGTCACCGGGAGGAAGGAATCTGGTTGGTGGTGGAGGGGATGGGCTGGGAAGAGATTCAAGGGGTGGTGAGGGAGATTATTTGAAATTGGTGAACTCAATGTTGAGTCCTCCAAGCTGCAGGCCGCCAAGATGGAAGATGTGCTGTTCCTCCAATTTGCGATTTGGTTCGTTGTGGCAATGGAGGAGGCCAAAGATGTTCATGTCAGAAATGGAGTGGGAAGGGGAATTAAAATGGGTGGTGACTGGCAGGTCTGGTCAGCCTCTGCGGCCCTGGCTGCGGACTGTTCCCCAAGTTTATGCTCAGTTTCCCCAATGTAGAGAAGACCACAAATGGCAAACACATGGCCAATGTGAAGTTAGAGCTTTTGCTATGTTAAAAAAAAATCAGAAAGGATGTGCATTGTTTGAATGTTGATGTACTTTTTTGGGTTATGGAGAAAGTGAGGACAGCAGATGCTGGAGATCAGAGTTGAAAAGTGTGGTGCTGGAAAAGCACAGCAGGTCAAACCGCATTCCAGGAGCAGGAGAGTTGACATTTCAGGCATGAACCCTTCATCAGGAATGATGTGTGGATGTACAAAGGGGCCTCAGCATCCTTGTACACCAGTCAATGCCATTTGTCAGGTGCAGCGAGCAATGAGCAAAGCAAGTGTATATTAGCAAGAGGAATTGAGTTCAGAAGTGGGGATTTCTTCCTGCAGTTAAGGAGTCATTGAATATATTCAAGGCTGAGTTCAGGTGATTTTTGAACAACAAAGAAGTGGATGTTTATGGGGGGAAGGTGAGAAAATGTCTGGATAATAATTTCACACACAAACCACTCTCTTTTTAAAAAAAAAATGCTGCCCCTCAAGACTTTTTAAAATCTTTCTCCTCTCACCTTCAAAATTTGCTGCCTAATCTTAAAACCCCCACCCGAGGGCAATGATACCTGCGATTCATCTCATCTATCCCCTCATGATTTTAAACAACCTCTATAGGGTTACCTCTCAACCTCCTGTGCTCCAGTGAGAAAAGTCACAGTCTATTTACAAGATGTAGGTAGACTAATACCCAGTTATGATGTGTTCAATGCTGGTGCAGGCTCGAAAGACCAAATGGTCTACTCCTGCTCCCAATTCTGACACCCTGTGCCCAGGACAGCAAAAGACCATCTGACAAAGGTGCAGAAATTAGGCTGTTCAGCCCATCAGGTCTGTTCATACCACACAATCGTGGCTGATAAGTTTCTCAATCCCATCCTTTCACTTTCTCACTGTAACCCTCAATCCCCTTGATACTCAAGAACCTATCTATCTCAATCTTAAATATCCTCAGCGACCTGCCCTCCATAGCTGTCTATGGCAATGAATTCCATAGATTCACCACTGTCTGGCTGAAGAGGTTTCTCCTTCTCTCTGTTCTAAAAGGTCTTCCCTTTATTGTAAGGCTGTACCCTCAACTCCTTGTCTCTCCTACCAATGGAAACATCTTCTCAACGTCCACTCATCCTGGCTGGTCAGTATTTTGACCCTTCAGAATGTGGTACAGCAGGGATTCGGTTCAGCAAAGTGAAAACAGAGGGGGAGTGTGTGGTATGAAGATTTTCAGCTTCTAGGGAATAAGAGAGCAAAGAGAGTTTGCTATAAATTAGAATTTTTGGGATGGGCAATAGGCTGAGGATGTCAGACAGAGTTTAATTTAGAGAAATGAGGTATTGCATTTTGGTTGAGCAATCCAGGCAGGATTGACAGTTAAGGGGAGTGTTGCTGAACAAAGAGATCTTGGAGTTGCAGGTAGATAGACGAATGAAGAAGGCGTTTGGTATGATTTCCTTTATTGGTCAGAGCATTGAATAAAGGAGTTGTGAGGTCATATTGTGGCTGTATGTTGGTTAGGGCATTTTTGGAATACTACATTAAGTTTTGCTCCCCCTGATATAGGAAAGAACTTACGAAACTTTGAAAGGGGTCGTGAGAATGTTTGTAAGGAAAATGTGTCCTTAAGCATTTAGACTAAAATATAATGTTGAATTATAGAACACATTTGCTCCACACTAGAAAATAGACCGGCAGGGAGGGTAAGGCAATTAAGAACATTTGCCTTAACATCAGTGAATTTGTATAAACAGGATATTGAGCGATCACATTCATGGCTGTTCCTTTGTGAAATGAAAAAGTGTTTGATTCTGACCTCAGAACGAAACTCGGAATCAATTACTTCTCTCCCGAATTATTGCCCTTCATTGTTATCTGTCTAGTTCAGAACATGCAGTGCTTTTGTAAAAAAAAAAAATTCATTTAAAGAAAGCTTGTTTGCAACAGCACCGCCTTTGTAAAAAACTTGTATATAAAGATAGTACACAGAGTAGCCCGCCAGGGCTCTTGGAAGAAGTGATTGCTACTCTTCTGGGTTAATAGAATCCAGTTAGATTGTCTTATAAGTATCGGTGTTATGTTGTAACCGTGATGGTATTAATGAAGGGGACAATTTAAAATTAAACTAAACTGTAAGAGTTTTATTTTTATTCCAGACTTCCAAAGAGTACAATCTCTGGGACCAAGATAGGCTGACAGGTCTGAGTCCACAAGGGACTCCCTCGGCTGTCTCGTATCTGTACTTTATCAATTTGGCGCTGCAAGCAGGGTTCCAACAAGGGCTACATTTGACTGAAACTGGAAAAGAAGAGTTCCATCTAAGGGTTGGACTCAAGACCAATGGACCCACAAGGTAAAATTGTACCTTGATTACTCTCTGTCTACATCTGTGTGGTGTTTTTCCCCCATTTTTCTCTTGGTACCCTCTCAGAACCCTAAATGAGATCGTTTACATAGGACTGAAAACCGAGAATGTTTTGCAGGAATCATTAGTCTTATTGTTCATTGTCGGGTTGTTGATTAGTGAAAGTTTTATGTCGAGATTATCTTCTCTGTATCTGTTCAGCTTGGCTTGTCTTGCTTTGCTGTTTTGTCTTGTTTGTTAGTTGTGATTTTGTTCTGTTTGGGTGTTCTTCGTTTATGAAATATAGAGGGTGGCTGCTGCTTTTGTCATGTATAAAATAAAAAGAAAGTTGGCCAGTGATACAATTCTTGTATACTTGGTTAAACAACTATGTGCCACATCCAGGATTTATGAGATACGTGGACTGTGAGTGCCTCGTTCCTCTTAACATGTTCATGTGTATGTACGAGGGAGCGCGCGCGTGACACAGAAAGTCAGCACTGATTCCCTGCGGCTTGCAGAAAGTTTAATCCTTTTGAGATTTGGTTTGGATGCACATTTGCTTGTTGACGAGTGAATGTTTGTGTTCTGTGAGGCTGGAGCCCATGTAGATCAGTAGTTTTCAAAGATTTAAAGTAGGTAGGATAACTGAGTGTGCCCCTAGATAAGGTGGAAGACAAATGTCCCTGAACAGAAATAACAAGTCTGTATCCTTAATTATGAGAAACAATTGAGAATATCAGCTGCAGCTGCTCAACAGAATAAGGATTGGTCTCTAGGAGGCACACATGATTTAATTCTATTCACTAAAATTGAACAAGGGATTTGGGAAAAAAAGAAAGGGAAGAAAGCAGAAAGAAGTCTTATCAGAGTGGAAAAGGGTAGCTCGAGGAAAAATGGGAAAAATCCATGCAACCATCATGGAGACAAAACTGTATTAAAAGGGGAGTTAGTCCATTAACTGAGGAAAGATCTGAACTAAATTGGACAGAACTAAAACATAAATGTGAAGCACATGATTTAGAAGCAGAATTGGAATAGGCAAGGGAGAAAATTTTTTAAAAATTCAGAATCTACGTTGAAACGTCAAGGGCATCAAAGAAAAAGGAAACTGGTGAATAAACAACAGACTGCAATTGCAGCTGGGCAGGACGAAGCTGACAAGGACTGTTCCTTATACCCCAACCTCCCCTCTTCCAGAGACCCATTACTGAAGAATCCTGATCCATTTGTGGATGGGATACTGATTCGAAGGAGGAAATATTTTATGCCTCCCATCCTGTCAGCTGACCACCTCCGGTTCCCTCCCTGAACCCTCCCCCCTTACTCTGATGACGAATGTGCCAAGGCTCAAGACCTTCCCCCAGCTGTTATGCCGAATAAGAATTCGGCTTACCACAAACCTGGTGCCTACCGTACTAGGAGTCAATTCAAATTAAAATCTGGAAGAAACATTGAAGAGACTCCTTTTGATTTCCACTGCCCCTAAACTAAATTTGCAATCAAAGTCTCAGGACCTTAATATTGGTCCTTGCACTCACCCTGTGATGTGGGAGGGCAAAAAAGAAATTTCCTGAATAGAAGAGGTTCCTGACCCACAGCCTCTGAATCTGGGACAAGCCCAATTTATGGATCTTTATCGACCATGGAAACCTCATGATTCTCAAGCATTATCAATAAGGTTGCAGATTATGGAAGGAATCCTGAGGGATCTGTTAATTACATTAATAGGACTAAGACCATTTATAATGATGCCTCCCAAGATCTGGTTCACCTCAGAATGCAGATTTTCACCTGAAAAATGGGCGAGTTCTGAGAAATTTTGAGGTAATAATCATACCCAACTTGTAGTCCGGCACCCGGCCAAAACTATCAGATTGGATTATTACCTGTCTCCACCAAGCGTGCATCGCGTAGTTGATGTGGGTAAAGTCTTAACATGTAAACCCAGCTTGGGCGAAGGGGCTGAGGAGTTTCTTACCCATTTTAAGGAATGCTATAGCGCTTCTTCTGTTGACGCTAACTACCTACAAGGGTGATCATCCCAATTTAATGCCATATGTATGACCGTCTTACCTGATCAGGTACAGAAAGCTATTAAAACCCACAACATCCACGAGCAAGATGCTGAGGGTGCACAATTCAGCCAAGAGGTTTGTTACTTCTGGGAACTAAAGGATCCCAAGAGTAAGGCTACCGTTGGCACGGTCAAGACAGAAATTGACCAAACTACAGTGGCTAAACCTAAACCCAGGATTCAAAGTAGACCTTTCCGTCTGCAAGGTCAGTCAAGCGAACAAATGAAACCCTCATACTATCGTCCAGTATGGCAGGACCGTAGAAATGGTACTGTGTATTCACAACATCCCAATGGACCATGCGGTGATCCTATGTATCCTTCCCCAACAGTCCATGATGCCCCTATACACCCTCTCATTACTCTTCACTGCCTCCCCCACCCCCTAGGGTCCCCCAACAACTACACCTTTGTTTCATTTGCAATCAACCAGGACATTGGTCCAAGAACTGCCCTTTCCATAGCAGTCCCTGGTTCATCACTGGAGTAAAAACAACAGACAATCTCCTGGTCTCCCTCCCCAGTGACCTCAGCAGGTTGCCCCTTTTACTGCACAAAACCCTTTTCAAAACGGACTCCCGGGTATAGAGCAGCTTCCTGCTTTGAATTTTCCCATACTTACCGCCAGTCCAGAGGACGGACCTATGCTAATTCTTAACCGTAATGGCCACGATATTGAATTCATGTTTGACACAGGAGCCACTGTTTCATCACTTCCCATCCATCTTGCTCATGCTTTTGATTTTCAAATCTCGGACGATGATGAAACCCAGCAATGTTTTGATGGTTTCTCTAATAAACATGCATACGCTGTCCCTCTGACAGTGGTGTGGAAAAATTGTGTCACATTCCCTTTTTGCTTTGTTGTTACTAATGGATTACATATCCCTCTACTTGCTAGAGATCTCCTCTGTCCTCTAAATATTACTATTGAATGTCATGATGATGGTATCCTGAATCAGGATCCACCTCATTTTGTTCAATGCATCAATATCAAACCAAAGCCTCCTCGATGGTGGTCATTTGATTTGGATCCTTACGCTTTTGATCCTATTTTACATAACGTCCCTCACCCCCACCTTACTTTAGCTTATGACTCATCTGGGAATGATCTCAGACTTGAACACATGTTATAATCCCTTACTGGGCACTAAGCACGCTTGGGTGATTGGTGAGATCAGGTCACCAGCTGGTGGCGTTCTTTTCGTGTCAGTTCCCCCTCATAGCTGGAAAATTGGCCCCCTCATTTGAACCCAGAACACAAAGCCCAAGATGTAGGTTTTGACGCTAAGACTCTTTTTGACCATGCTGATCATACTTGCTGTGAAATTCAGCTGCTTGCTCAAGGATCAATCCTATTTTATGCACAGCCTTAGTTGATCCATGGCAGCCTTCATCATCATCATGGCTTTTGCCCGAAACGCGATTTCGCTGCTCATTGGATGCTGCCTGAACTGCTGTGCTCTTCCAGCACCACTGATCCAGAATCTGGTTTCCAGCATCTGCAGTCATTGTTTTTACCTCTTCATCATCATCATGCCTACCCTCGCCTGCAGGACGCAGTATATCCTGGAGTCTGTGTGGACTCCAAAACACAAGTGGGCCTTGCTCAGGTCCCACCCATTCCATTTTGACCAAAGCTAATTCTGTCCTCCTATCTATATCTCAATACCCCCTGAAACCAGAAGGTGAAGCTGGCATTCAACCCGTCATTGATTCATTTCTACAGCAAGGCCTTCTAGTCCCATGCCATTCTTCTGTCAATACACCTATCTTTCCGATCCCTAAACCAGGATGTCATGAATGTCGTTCACGACCTTCATGAAGTAAATAAAATCATTGAAGCTCATAATCCTCCAGTTGCCAATCCTGCTACTATCCTCAGCCAAGTTCCAGCAGATGCCAAGATCTTCGCTGTCGTTGACCTCCAACATGCATTCTTTTGTCTTCCTTTGCATCCAAATAGCCCAATACATTTTTGCCTTCTTTTAAGGGCCACCAATATACGTGGACTTGCCTACCTCAAGGGTTTATTCACTCGCCCACATTCTTTTCAGAGACTCTTCAAGCCCAGCTTGAATTATTTGAATTTCCTGGAGACGCTACCCTAGTTCAAAACATTGACCTCCTTGCTAGCCCTGACAAAGTGTCCAATCACACTGACTCCACTACCTTTCTCAACCATCCACATCAATGTGGTTATATTGTACCCCCTCCAACAAAGTTAAGTTCCTAATGAGCCTTAACAGTATGAACTCACCCCAAAACAACTACAAATCTTTACGGAGCTTAAAATGACCCTCTCTTCAGCACCACACTGGGCCGACGTTTGTATGACTGCCACTTTCATCTTTATGTTGCCATCCTTGATACCTGTGCTCCAGCTGTTCTCACCCAGCAACATGGCTCCTCTTGGTGCCCTATTGCCTATTATTCTACTGAGCTTGATCCTTTTGCTCAAGGTATGCCTTTCTGCACCCAGATTCTCTCTGCCATCCACACTCTGGTAGTGGCTGCCTCTAATATAACTTTACATCAAAATGTAGAAGTCTGTACCTCGCATTCTGCAGTATCCTTGCTGATTTCTAAACATACTCTGCGCCCCGCTATGGTTCGTATCAGTCGCTATGAGATTTCATTACTTCTGAATCCATTTCTCTCCTTTAAATACTGCTCTAACATTACCCCGCTACATTCCTGCAGGAAGAACCACTTGAACTGCCTGATCCTCCCCATGATTGTGTTCTCATAAATGAACTTGTTACTAAACCATGTTCTGATCTTACGTACGTCACAGATGTGATCAACAAAACGGGTCAAGATGCAGGGAAGATACCTGCCCAACTGTTGCCTGATTCGTGTGGATGGAAGTTTACTTGCTGGCTATGATCGCTGTGTGGATGGATCGTGTGGGATGTACTGATAGTCCTTGGACTCATCCTAGGAATACACACTGTCGTCTGCTTATGCGTGAAATAGACTGTGCATTGTTTTTCACCTAAGCCAAAGAGCATCTGGTTAATTGACCCTTGTCTACCCCTCTAACTCTGTGCCTGAACTTCCATGCTGAAATCCTGTATCTTTCAGACTCTGCTCCTCTGGACGATGACCTGGCAGAGGAGGCACTTGACTTATTTGAAAATATACATTGACTGGATGGACTAATAATTTCCTATTCCTATTCCTTGGATGCTGCCTGACCTGCTGTGCTTTAACCAGCAACACATTTTCAACTGCGATCTCCAGCATCTGCAGACCTAATTTTTTACCCTAATAATAATTATAAGCCAAGTAGTTGTCATGAAATAATAAAAGGAGGGAATAAGAAAGTCTATAGCCATAAAACTTGTCTTTAAACATTTAAACTAAAATGTAATGTTGAATTATAGAGCACATTTGCTGCACACTAAAAAATAGACAGGCAGGGAGGCTTGGTAAAAGTGGAGAACTCAAGGTATGCAGAAGATAACAAAGTGATAACAGGATACCCTAAGGCAATTAAGAACATTTGCCTTAACAGTGAACTGTGTAAATAGGACACAGTGATAACATTCATGGCTGTTCCCTTGTGAAATTAATGACAGCGTTTGATTCTGACCCCCGAAACGAAATTCAGTACTATCAAAGGCCTTGTAATTGACAGTCAGGAACTGTTAATTATAATGGATTCTTATTACCCCTTGCAAGCTAGGCAAACCGAGGGAAAACACCGTTGCTGTTATAACTCCCTGACTTGAGAGTTCAAAAGGACAAGAGTGACAGAGAAACCATTATAGCACTGGGGCTCCCGAAGCCATTAAAAAATTAACTCTTCGTGCTTACCTGCTTTGGATTGAACGTAATTGCATTTTTGAGACTTTATGATGGTATTGAGTAGCCATTACCAGTTATTAAATATGAACTCTGTAAAACGTAACATTGAAGCTTTAACTTACTTGCTGTTCTTGCAGACCACTCTACAGACCTTTCAGACTGCCCCACTGTCAATTCCAACTAATCAGATCTTATGTCTTATTTGAATCACAACCCTGAAAAGAAAGCATGTTTAATTCGAAGACTAATGAATCAGTTTAAATGCAACCTTTTGGTAACATCTCAGCCTCAGGTACCGTATGATTCAGTGCCTAAAAAGCAGGGGTCTGCTCCTCGCTTAGAAATTATTCTAGGCCTAACATTGAAGAGATTCTGGCACAATGTGTCAGCAAGCCATTTTATGATCAAAAGTTTGCTCTCCTGCTAAGAAGCCATTTTGGAAAACAGTTGTATCTGACCTGTGACCTGTGCAAGGTTAGGAACTCTCCAATTAGCTCAGACTGATACCCCTTTATGATAGGAGTTTATCTTGCTAGCAGGCACCTCACTCGGCTGGGTATGTTTTTCCCACCTGATGAATGGCTTAGAGCCTGTGGGAGTGATTAGTCAAGCGTACAGTGACCTGTCAATTAACTTTTCTTCCTTACGAATTAAGAACATGCAATGTTTTTGTAAATCTTTGTGTAAAGGAAACCACTTTGTATCAGTACATCAGAGTAGCCTGCCAGGGCACTTGAAGAGTTGGCCCCCTACTCTCCTAGGTTACTAGAACCTAGCGAGTTTAGCTTATCGGTATCAGTGGAGCTGTTGGTAAATAAAGGGGATAACTAAAATTAAACTAAACAGTCTATAAGAGTTTTTTTATTCCAGACTCTCAAAGAGTACGATCTCCAGGACGAATCGTGAGAGGTTACAGGTCTGACTCCACAAGGGATTCCCTGGGCTGTCTCAAATCCCTACTTTAACACTCTAACTCATCCATGTTGACCAGTTAGCCTAAACAATCTAGTACCATTTGCTAGCACTTGGCCCATATCCCTCTAAACCCTTCCATCCAGATTCCATTCAAATATTGTAATTTTACCAGCCTTCACGACTTCCTCAAGCAGCTAATTCCATACCCGCGCCACCCTTTGCTTGAAAAAGTTGTCCCTTAAGTCCCTTTTATTTCTTTCCCCTCTCACCCTAAATGTATGCCATCTAGTTCTAGACTCCCCCCAACTCAGGGAAAAGACCTTGTCTGTTTATCCTATCAATGCCCCTCATGATTTTATAAATCTCTGTAAGGTCACCTCTCAGCCTCCGATACTCCAGGGAAAACAGGACCAACCTATTCAGCTTCTCTCGATAGCTCAAATCCTCCAACCCTGGCAACTTCCTTCTAACTCTTTTTTTTTTGAACCCTTTCAAGTTTCACAACAAACTTCTGACAGAAAGGAGACCAGAACTGCACACAATATTCCAAAAGTGGTCTAACCAATGCCCTGTACAGCTGCAACATCACCTCCCAACTTCAATACTCGATACTCTGACCAATAAAGGAAAGCATTCCAAACACCACCTTCGCTATCTTATCTATCTGTGACTACTTTCAAGGAGCTATGAACCTGCACTCCAGATCTTTGTTCAGCAACACTCCCTTGGATCTTACCATTAAGTGTATAAGTCCTCCTCTGATATGCTTTTCCAAAATGCAGTGCCTCA
Source organism: Hemiscyllium ocellatum (assembly GCF_020745735.1). NCBI lineage: Eukaryota > Metazoa > Chordata > Chondrichthyes > Orectolobiformes > Hemiscylliidae > Hemiscyllium > Hemiscyllium ocellatum. Next base: position 67,067 of record NW_026867486.1, on the reverse strand, counting down.
TATGTATCTAAATTAAACTCCGTCTGCCACTTCTCAGCCCATTGACCCATCTGATTAAGGTCTTGTTGTCCTCTGAGCTAAGCATCTTCGCTGTCCACTACACCTTTAATTTTGGTGTCATCTGCAAAATTAGTAACTGTCGTATAGTGACATCCACAGCATTTAGAGTCATAGAGATGCACAGCATGGAAAGAGACCCTTCGGTCTAACCCATCCATGCTGACCAGATATCCCAAACCCAATCTAGTCCCACCTGCCAGCACCCGGCCCATATCCCTTCAAACCCTTCCTATTTATATACCATCCAAATGCCTCTTAAATGTTGCAATTGTTCTCGCCTTCATCACTTCCTCTGGCAGTTCATTCAATACACATACCATCCTCTGCTTGAAAAAATTGCCCCTTAGATCTCTTTTATATCTTTCCCCTCTCACCCCAAACCTATGCCCTCTTGTTCTGGACTCCCCAACCCCAGGGAAAAGATTTTGTCTATTTATCCTATCCATGCCCCTCATTTTGTAAATCTCTAGAAGGTCACCCCTCAGCCTCCGACGCTCCAGGGAAAACAGCACCAGCCTGTTCAGCCTTTCCCTGTAGCTCAGATCCTCCAACCCTGGCAACATCCTTGTCAATCTTTTCTGAACCCGTTCAAGTTTCACAACATCTTTCCAATAGGAAGGAGACCAGAACTGCATGCAATATTCCAGCAGTGGCCTAACCAATATTCTGTACAGTCGCAACATGACCTTCCAACTCCTATACTCTGACCAATAAAGGAAAGCATACCAAACGCCGCCTTCACTATTCTGTCTACCTGCGACTCCACTTTCAAGGAGCTATGAACCTGCACTCTAAGGTCTATTTGTTCAGCAACACTCTCTAGGACCTTACCATGAAGTGTATAAGTCCTGCTAAGATTTGCTTTCCCAAAATGCAGCACCTCGCATTTATCTGAAATAAACTCCATCTGCCACTTCTCAGCCATTGGTCCATCTGGTCCAGATCCTGTTGTAATCTGAGGTAACCCTCTTTGCTGTCCACTACACCTCCAATTTTGGTGTCATCTGCAAACTTACTAACTGTACCTCTTATGCTTGTATCCAAATCATTTATGTAAATGACAAAAAGTAGGGGACTCAGCACTGATCCTTGTGGCACTCCACTGGTCACAGACTTCCAGACTGAAAAACAACCCTCCACCACCATCCTCTTCTACCTTTGAACTAGTTCTGTAACCAAATGGCTAGTTCTCCCTGTATTCCATGAGATCTAACCTTGCTAATCAGTCTCCCATGGGAACCTTGTCGAACGCCTTACCGAAGTCCATATAGATCAGATCTTCTGCTCTGCCATCATCAATCTTCTTTGTTACTTCTTCAAAAAGCTCAATCAAGTTCGTGAGACATGATTTTCCCACGCACAAAGCCATGTTGACTATCCCGAATCAGTCCTTGCTTTTCCAAATACATGCACATCCTGTCCCTCAGGATTCCCTCCAACAACTTGCCCACCACCAAGGTCAGGCTCACCGGTCAATAGTTCCCTGGCTTGTCTTTACCCCCCCTTCTTAAACAGTGGCACCACGTTTGCCAACCTCCAGTCTTCCAGCACCTCACCTGTGACTACCGATGATACAAATATCTCAGCAAGAGGCCCAGCAATCACTTCTCTAGCTTCCCACAGAGTTCTCGGGTACACCTGATCAGTTCCGGGGGATTTATCCACTTTTAAACATTTCAAGACATCCAGTACTTCCTCCTCTGTAATCTGGACATTTTGCAAGATGTCACCATCTATTTCCCTACAGTCTATAACTTCCATGTCCTTTTCCACAGTAAATACTTCCACAAAATATTCATTTAGTATCTCCCCAACTTTCTGTGGCTCCACACAAAGGCCACCTTGCTGATCTTTGAGGGGAAAGTGAGGACTGTAGATGCTGGAGATAAGAGCTGAAAAATGTGTTGCTGGAAACGCGCAGCAGGTCAAGCAGCATCCAAGGAGCAGGAGAATCGACGTTTCGGGCATAAGCCCGATTCCTGGAGAAGGGCTTATGCCCGAAACGTCGATTCTCCTGCTGCTTGACCTGCTGATCTTTGAGGGGCCCGATTCTCTCCCTAGTTACCCTTTTGTCTTCAACATATTTGTAAAAGCCATTTGGATTCTCCTTAATTCTATTTGCCAAAGCTATTTCATGTCCCCTTTTTGCCCTCCTGATTTCCCTCTTAAGTATCCTCCTACTTTCTTTCAACTCTTCTAATGATTCACTCGATCTATCCTGTCTATACCTGACATATGCTTCCTTCTTTTTCTTAACCAGACCCTCAATTTCTTTACTTTACTTATCTAGCATTCCCTATACCTACCAGCCTTCCCTTTCGCCCTGACAGGAATATTTATATAAATGATGAAATGTGGTGGACCTAGCACCCATCCTTGTGGTATACTGCTGGTCACAGGCCTCCAGTCTGAAAAGCAACTCTCCACCACCACCCTCTGTCTTCCTACCTGTGAGCTGGTACTGTATCCAAATTACTAGTTCTCGCTGTATTCGATGATATCTAACCTTGCGAACTTGTCCCCCTTGGGGAATCTTGTCAAACGCCTTACTGAAGTCTATATAGTACCCTGGCATGTATGCCGTCAGGCCCAGGGGACTTGTCTGCCCTCAATCCTAATGGTTTGCTGTGTAACTTTTCTTTCTCAATGTTATTGTTTAAGTTCTATCCTTTCTATAATCTCTGACTTGCCCATTCCAATAGGAATGGTACTGTTGTCCTCCAGCTTGAAAACTGAGGAAAAGGATTGACTTAGCATCTCTGCCATTTCAGTGTTCCTCCTATAACTCACCGGTTTCATCTTCCAAGGGGCTTGAGTAACTCTGTTCCCTTCAGCATGCCAACACAAGCTTTTGCTATTCTTTTTGATATTTTGCGCTAGGTTTCTTTCGTAATTTACCTTTATTCGTTTTTTTTAGTATCCCTTCGTTTATGTTTGCAAGTTTTCCAATGTTTCATCTTTCGAGGTCTGGAATAACATTTCGGAAAAGACATTTTTTTTAATAAAGAAAACCCCACCTTTCAGGTGGCTGGCGAGGGGAGCAGGGAACACATTCGCCCCGCCCCCATTGCCTCCGATTGGTTGGATGCCTCGTCTAACCGCGCCCACTCCACGCGGAGTGACGTCACGGTCTGGTCACCCAGCCCCTTGTGTTGGCGCATGTGCAGTGTAGGTCATGTAGTGGGACAAAGACAGTGTTACTGAGTGTGGGAGAGGAATGACGCCGGCGGCTTAAGGAACAAGAACAGAAACCGCTGGAAAAGTTGAGCAGCCCTGGCTGCATGTGTCAAGGGAATCCGAGGAAACGTTACGTGTCCAGTGATGCTCTTTCAGAACAGAAACAGGTTTCGGAGACGTCGCCAGGCCTGAGCGCCCGGGGAGAGGGGACAGTGAGTACGTACTTCGACACTGTCCTATCCCCCCAGTCCAGGAACTCCCCACATACGTTCAGGACACCACCCACACCCTCCACCTCCTCCAAGACTTCCGTTTCCCCAAACCCCAACGTCTCATTTTCACCATGGATATCCAATCCCTCTACACCTCCATCCGCCATGGCCAGGGCCTCCAAGCCCTCTGTTTCTTCCTCTCCCGAGGTCCCCAACAGTATCCTTCCACCGACACACTCATTCGTCTGGCCAAACTGGTCCTCACCCTTAACAATTTCTCCTTCGAATCCTCCCACCTCCTCCAGACCAAAGGGACAGCCATGGGCACCCGTATAGCCCCCAGTTATGCCTGTCTCTTTGTTGGCTACGTAAAACAGTCCACCTTCTACCACTCCCCACCTCTTCCTCTGTTACATTCATGACTGCATTGGCACCACCTCGTGCTCCCGCGAGGAAGTTGAGCAATTCATCAACTTCACCAACACATTCCACCCTGACCTTAAATTTCCCTGGACCATCTGACACCTCCCTCCCCTTCCTGGACCTCTCCATCTCCATTAATAATGACCGACTTGACACTGGTATTTTATAAACCCACAGACTTCCACAGCTACCTGGATTACATCTCTTCCCACCCTACCTCCTGCAAAAATGCCATCCCGTATTCCCAATTCCTTTGCCTCTGCCGTATCTGTTCCCAGGAGGGCCAGTTCCACCACAGAACACACCAGATGGCCTCCTTCTACAGATACCGCAATTTCCCTTCCCACGTGGTTAAAGATGCCCTCCAAAGCATCTTTTCCACATCCCACACCGCCGCCCTCAGAGCCCACCCCTCCAACCGTAACAAGGGCAGAACGCCCCTGGTGCTCACCTTCCCTCCTACCAACCTTCGCATAAACCAAATCATCTGCTGACATTTCTGCCACCTTCAAACGCACCCCACACGAGGGATATATTTCCCTCCCCATCCCTTTCCACCTTCCGCAAAGACCGTTCCCTCTGTGACTCCCTGGTCAGGTTCATGCCCCCCTACAACCCACCCTCCCATCCTGGCACCTTCCCCTGCCACCGCAGGAATTGCAAAACCTGCGCCCACACCTCCTTCCTCACCTCCATCCAAGGCCCTAAAGGAGCCTTCCACACCCATCAAAGCTTTTCCTGCACATCCACCAATATCATTTATTGTATCCATCGCTCCCGATGCGGTCTCCTGTACATTGGGGAGACTGGACGCCTCCTAGCAGAGCGCTTTAGGGAACATCTCTGGGACACCCACACCAATCAACCACACCGCCCTGTGGCCCAACATTTGAACTCCCTCTCGCACTCTGCCGAGGACATGGAGGTCCTGGGCCTCCTTCGCCGCCGCTCCCTCCCCACCAGACGCCTGGAGGAAGAACGCCTCATCTTCCGCCTCGGAACACTTCAACCCCAGGGCATTAATGTGGACTTCAACAGCTTCCTCATTTCCCATTACCCCACCTCACCCCATTCTAAACTTCCAGCTCAGCACTGTCCCCTGACTTGTCGTACCTGCCTATCTTCTTTTCCACCCATCCACTCCACCACCCCTCCCCCCATACCTATCACCTTCTTCCCACCCCCACTCACCTATTGTACTCTATGCTACTTTCTCCACACCCCCACCCTACTCTCATTTATCTCTTCACCCTTCAGGATCTCTGCCTGTATTTCTGATGAAGGGCTTTTGCCCGAAATGTCAATTTTCCTGCTCCTTGGATGCTGCCTGAACTGCTGTGCTTTTCCAGCACTATTCTAATCTAGGCTCTGGTTTCCAGGGTCTGCAGTCATTGTTTTTACCGGGAGGAGACAGTGAGACAGGGGAGGATTGGAAACCGCAGGAGGAGGGAGACTGGGGAGTTTATAAACTCCGAGGGGAGGCCTGAGGCCGCGAATAAAAGCTCCACAGGCCCAGTGTTTACTTTGTTTGGGGAAGGACCTCTGGGGGCAACCGGTCTCTATATTCGTGAGGGTAAGACGCATGTTGTCTTGGGGCAGGGAGCGCGGGCATTCTTCTTGGTGAGGGCACCATCAGCTATCATTTCTGGGAGAGAATTCCAACTTTGTGGCAGCCTTTGTGTCAACTAGAATTTTCTCATTCTGGATGTAAGTTGGCTCGCTGAGCTGGAAGGTCATTTTCAAATGTTTCATCACCATACTAGATAACATCGTTAGTGAGTCTAGTGGAGCGCTGGTACTATGTCCTGCTTTCTATTTATGTCTTTTGGTTTTTTAGGGTGGGTGATATCATTTACATTCTTTTTCTCAGAGCATGGTAGATGAGGTCCAAAGCAAAAACTTTCCAGTTGGAATGTCATGCTTCTAGGAATTCTTGTGTGTGTTTCTGGTTGGTTTATAGGACGGTGGCTTGTCATTGGATGGATGTATGGTCCCAGTCAACATGGTGTCCTCCGTTGTCTGTCTGTAAAGATATTAGTGATAGTGCATCATGTGTTTTTGTGGATAGTTAATGTTCATATATCCTTGTGGCTAGTTTTATACCTGTTTGTTAGATGTAGTGTTTAGTACAGTCTTGGAATCCCTATGTGTGGAAATATGCCCTTCGGCCCAACAACCCCATACTGACCCTGTAGAGAGTATGCCAGCCAAGCCCATTCCTCTACAATTACCCCGACTTAAGCACCATTGTGGGCAATTTTAGCATGGTCAATTCACTTAGCCTGAATTTCTTTGGATTGTGGGAGGAAACCGGAGCACCCAGAGGAAACCAACACAGACACGGGGAGATTGTGCATACGCCACACAGACAGTAGCCCCAGAATGAGATTGAACCTGGGTCTCTGGCGCTGTGAGGCAGCAGTGCTAACCACTGAGCCACCGTGCCGCTCCCTTCTATTTCAACTGTCTTTCAACTTTAAACACATTCATCACAGTCTTCCCAGAGGACTGTTCTCTCTCATTAGAGATGGCTGGTGGTGGTTTATCTTGAGGGTCACCACACCTCAGCTGAGGGGAAAGGCCGAGAAGGAGATCCTCACATTTCTCCAACTTGGGTGATACATAATGTGAAGTACCTTGGTATACTTTTGTTGAAATGTTATCATCCGTATTAGCTGTTGCTGTTGCTGTCATTTATTGGCAAGACTCATGTCAAGTGAAACAATTTTAGCAAGAAATTGTCAACTGGCAGAGCTCCCCCACCCAATGCCAAAGAAGTGATTGCCTTTGTCGATGAAAGAAAATTGGCAAAGAAAAAGAAATTTAAGTGTCATGTACCTTTAGAAAGAGTGGAAGGGTTGATGTTGCAAAATAAATGAAAACAACATTTATGAAGTGGAGCAACAAACTAAATTAACAACGTTGGTTTCTTTTCACATAACTGCACTACTGCAAATGTCTGTTTTATGGGAAAATGTTATGTACTCAAATATGTTCTTATTTTGTAAAGAGTCAGGTCAATAGGTTTAATTTTGTCAATAGTGATCAGTAAGATCTTGATTTATACAGCATCTATGTGAAATGCACTGGTAGTTAATATTTGATCGAGTAAGTCTCCACTGACCACCACAAGAACAAAGTTATCCCTGTCTGAACTGTCAGAAAAGATGTGCTTTCTTCACAAATTTTGCCTTCTTGATGTGTTTGTATGTCTTGCAATATTTGATTTTAAAATATGTAATTTACAATGAAAATGAATTGTTTGTGCTTTTTAATGTTGATTTTAAGGTATGCTGATAAGAAACTATGTATGCATTTAGGCCGTCTAAAAATAGAATGCTTTTCATACTCAAAGTTGCTGTGCAAACAAAACACGATTTGGGAGGTGATGGTTGTTCCCTATCTCAAAGCCAATATAAATAATACCTGTGGTGTCAACACATGCAACCACTGCCTTTCACTCTTTTTTATGGAAATCATTGGGAATTTAACAGATACACTACTGCAGCAGAATCTGTGCACATTACATCGGGCTTCCCATCAGGATGCCATAACAAAACTCAACCTAATTTGGGGAGTTGGGGAAAGTGAAAAATAACTGAATCTCTAGTATATACCCTGTGGTTAAAGAGCACTACAACAGTATTGTACGGACATGTCAGCTGACTTGCTGAGACCTAACTTTACTCTACGACACCTTGATTGGCTTGAGTTGTCGCTTGAGTTGTTGCATGTAAAACGAAACATTATGGAGTAAAGACATTTTTGAGACTGAAAATGTTTTATTTGGCCTTCAGCAGTCACACCTACACTTTTACCATATACTTTGCTTATTTTGATTTAACTTGATGGTATGTAACCTCAGTTGCTAAACAACCCTCAGTGGAACCTCAAGTGTTATTTGTGATCCAATTCAAAAGCCAACTTCCTCCAAATACAAAATGTTGCTGACTACAAAGAAAAATCATACAAAAGCTTTTATCAACTCCCCAGATTGATTTACCGCAAGAAATAGCAGTATTGGCCATTCTGCTCCATTATTCAGTGAGATCATGTCTGATCTGATAACCCTCAATTCCATTTTCCTGCCTTTCCCCCCAAATCCTTGATTCCTTCCTGATCTTCCTTTGACACCTTCAATTTTTCAGAAGTTTAACTTATCTAGAACTTCCAAGACTGAGACACTTGGACACACAGTACCAACATCAGTCCTTGTTAATTGTTCTTGCTTCTGCGCCACAGAAAATTGTTTTCTGGATCCTTGTTTGAGTCTACAAACTGCTCAATAAGCTCAAACAACCCTGTTCTGTTCTAATGAGCCAATATCTCTGACAGCTCCATTTCAATGAAATTGAAAAAGCTTCCTATCACCCATTCGGGCCAGGATTAAAGATGATTCTCATTTTCCTAAATACTTGGAATCGATTTAATTGATTTTAAACAAACAAGTTCTGACAGATGTTCGGATTCGTTTGAGAAGTTTAGCAGAATTGTTTTTCTCAGATGGGGCAATGAAACTTCTTTAGATTGTTTCCACTATTGGAGGTCTACCTCCAGTTCTTTTGTTTTAGCACATTATAATGATCTTCTGAACTAGTTTTATTTCATTATATCCATCCCTTCAAACAAACCAATTCTTCCCATAAGTAAATTCATCCATCTCCAGCACATTCTAGGTGATATGTTTCCTTAAATTCCATTAAAATGTCCTACCTCTTTCCTTAAATCTACTCCCCCTAGTTGCTGAAGCCATCCACCAAGGGGAAAAGTTTCTTCCTATCTAGACCCTAAGTGTCTTATCTGTACACTCCAAACAGGTCCTCACCCAGCCTTCTCTGCTCTAAGGAAAATACCCTCAGCCGATCTAATCATTCTCATAGCTGAAACTCACCAACATGCACCACCCTGGGTTAGTATTCCCTTCTGCACCCTTTCTAGTGCCATCACATTCTTCTAATAATGTGACGACCAGATCCACTACTCCAGCTGTGGCCCAACTAATGCCTTGTACAGTTCCATCATGATCTCCTGGCTGTCATGTTCAATGCCTTAACTTTTAAGGGCAAGTATTTCATATGCCGCCTTAACCATATCATCCACATGTCCTGTTGCCTTCAAGAATCTATGAACACACATACCTTTCTCTGATCTTCAGTACATTCTAAGTTCTTGCGATTCATCATGTACTCCCTTGCCTGTTGATCCTCCTGAAATGTATCATCTCGATCTTTTCAGGATTGAACTCCATCTGCCAATGTTCTGCTCATCTGACCAACTCATCTTTATTGCCCTGTAGTCTAAAACTTTCCTCCTTGCCATATATTAGTGTGGGTTCTGAATTTCTATTGGGCCTGATTTATTGAGGTTGCATTGTGTTTATTTTGTGGGCATAGTTTTAGAAAATTAGGAGGATACTTGGATCCAGTATCTGTTTATACCCAAAGAAGAAACTCAAACCAGATTTTTTTTTAATCCAATGTTTTCCCTGGTAACATTTTCACAACGTCTTCAATTTCCGCAACACCCTTTGCTTAACTTAAACTATGTTCAAATCAAGATATTACTGAATGGAGATCATAACTACTTGTACTTTTAAATCTGTCTCAAGCAATGCTGCAAATTAGGTAATCTTGCATGATTATTTTATAACTGTGCTCAAAACCTTTTTTAAAAAGTGACCGGATGAAGATTGAAGTTGACTGAACTGCTTTCTTCATTTTATAATATAACGTTGACTCTCCTGCTTCTTGGATGCTGCCTGATCTGATGCACTTTTCCAGCAACACATTTTCAGCAATTTGTAAATAACATTTGTCTTTTTTCAGGTTCATTAGCTGCTGCTTAAGTGTGTTGGTAGGTTTGTGGGCTACCATGATGTGGAGAGGTTTGAGTTGTCTGGACATCCATTTCACAGATGTCTTTGATGTAAGGTAATGTGGCTAGTGTTTCTGCGCATGTGTCTGCTTGTTTGACTTTGTTGAGAAATCAGCGGACAGGGTTTATTGAGTACCCGTTCTTCTTGAATATGCTGTATAAGTATTTATCTTCTGCTCTTCATAGTTCCTGGGTGGTGCAATGTGTAGTGGCTCGTTGAAATAGTGTCCTGATGCAGATTTGTTTGGGATGATTTGCTTCTGCATTAGGTACTAGGGGCTGTGTATGTTGTTTTCCTGTAGACGTTAGTCTGAAGTTCCCTATTGACTATTCGCTCTCCTGACATCTAGGAATGGCACTTTGTTGTTCTCTTTTGTGAATTTTATGCCAGTAAGGATATTGTTGATGGTGTTGTAGGTTTCCTCTAATCTGTTTCATTATGTGATGACAAAGGTGTCATCACTGTGGCGGACCCAAAATTTGGGTTGGAGTGTTGGGAGGACTGTTTGTTCAAGTCTCTGCATTATTGCTTCTGCTAGGAACCTTGATATTGGTGGTCTCATGGGTGTTCAGTTGATTTGTTTGTTTGGCTTGTTATTGAATGTGAAGTAGGTGATAAGATATGGGTCCACAAGCTTGACAGTGTTATCTTTTTGCAGATGAAGTTGGTGCTGTTTGGTGTTTGTCTTTGGTTTTTCTCGTAGTGTAGTCAGTGTTTCTTTGGCCACGTTGATGTTCATGGATGTGAACAGGGCTGGATGTCAAAGGACAGTATTATTTCATCCTCTTCTACCTTGTGTATTTGGTGTTCAGGAATTCTTGGGTGGAGTGAATGGAGTGGCGTGAATCTTCTACTCAGTGTTTTTGTCTTCAGTGGAGTTCTTTGACTAGTCTGTATACTGGTGTTCCAGGTAGTGAGACTGTGGGCCTGAGGGGGGCTCCTGGTTTGAAGAGGAGAACAACAAAGTGCCATTCCTAGATGTCACAGTAGAGCGAACAGTTAAGGGGAACTTCAAACTAGCGTCTACAGGAAACAATACACACGGACCAAATACTTAACTACAGAAGCAATCATCCCAACACCCACAAACAAAGCTGCATCAGGAGATTAATTCAACAAGCCACCATACATTGCAGCACAGAGGAACTGCGATGGACAGAAGAGAAATACGTATACGTACTCGAGAAGAATGGGTAGCAATAAACCCAGTGCGCCAATTTCTCATTGATGCTTCCAAGCTGACCCTCAAATTTGGTTTGTCCCTGCATTCTTTCCTGGTTGTCTTTTGTGGGTTTTGAAAACTTTCCCAATCCTCTGACTGAGGATAAGAGTTGGGAAGTTATGTTGTGGCTGATAGGACATTGGGTAGACCACTTGGAATATTGTGTGTAATTCTGGTCTCGCTCCTATCAGAATGATGTTGTGAAACTTGAAAGGGTTCAGAACACATTTAAAACGATGTTGTCAGGGTTTGAGCTGAATGGGCTGGGCTGTTTTTCCTTGTGCACCAGAGGCTGAGGAGTGACTGAGAGTCACTAATAAAATCATGAGAGGCATGGATAGGGTAAATAGACAAGGACATTTCCCTGGGTGAGAGAGTCCAGAACCAAAGGGCAAAAGGTTTAGAGTGGAGGAGGGCAAGATTTGAAAGGGTCCTAAGGAGTAACCTTTTCATGCAGAGAGTGGTGTGTGGAAGGAATGAGCTGCCAGAGGAAGTGGTGGATGTTGATACAGCTATGACATTTAAAAGGCATCTGGATAGGTATTTGAATAGGAAAGGTTTAAAGGGATATGGGTAAGTGCTGGCAAATGGGACTAGATGAGGCCAGGATATCTGGATGGCCCGAAGGGGCTGTTCTGTGCTGTAAATCTGACTCTGGCTTGCCACTACCATTTGCCACGTCCGTATGTTTAGTTTCTCGCGGGTTGTCTGTGTCAATGTCTTGATGTCTCATTCCACCCACCACATACCACCACCACCCACCACAGGGACGATAACCAATTCATGTCTGTCTTTTTTTATCAAGAAGCTGTATTGCAGGTTCAACCTGAATTTGCACTTCTTTTGCTTCCCAAAATCAGACTTGCTCACTCTCAGCAATATCCTGAAAGGTATTAACTTTCACGTGGTGTTATCCAAAATTCGCAGATGTCAGTCCTGACGTTTTTGCTTTTTATGTCCCTGTAAGATCCGGAATCAGCAACTTCAGGAGAATTAGTTTGAGCGGAGTGAGAATAGAGGAAGAGAGAGAGAGAGAGAGTGGGATGCTTTCAATTTTGTGGAACAGCAAAAGAAATAAATGTTCTGCAGAAAGTGGAGTAGCTTGTTCTGAATTTCTACCCTGGACTGACCGTGATGACTTTTGTAATCTCTTTTTCCAGAGTATCTGAAGACTGAAGTTTAAAAATCAACAGATGAAGGGCCTATGCCTGAATTGTCGATTCTCCTGCTGTTTGGATGCTGCCTGACCTGCTGTGCTGTTCCAGAACCGCACTTTTCAACTCCTCTCCAGCATCTGCAGTCCCCACTTTCACATCAATGTCTGACAGTCACTCAATCCATCAGGACCTCAACGATTTTCAACTATGATTCTGTGAGAAGGAGCAAAACATTTTGGTTCCTGTTTCAGACCATTTTCAGCATCAGCGGGACTGAATGAGAGTCTCTACTGTTACAGCACACTGTGTGTAAAGCCTGAAACAGTTATACGGCCAGGAAAGAGGAATTTACTGTGGGCAGGGGCCATACATGGGGATGTAGCTGCGGCCATGGTGAAACCAGAGGAATCCCACACTGTGGAGAAACCGTGGAAGTGTTGCGACTGCGGGAGAGGCTTCCATGCCCCATCTGTCCTGGAGATTCATCGGCGAAGTCACACCGGGGAGAGGCCATTCTCCTGCCCCGAGTGCGGGAAAGGCTTTACCTGCTCCTCCCGCCTGCTGGACCACCGCCGAGTACACACTGGGGTGAAGCCATTCTCCTGCCCTGAGTGTGGGAAGGGCTTCACCTACTCCTCCCACCTGGTGGCCCACCAGCGCGTCCACGCTGGGGAAAGGCCCTTCCCCTGCTCTGAGTGTGGGAAGGCCTTCAGCATATCCTCGGACCTGCTGAAGCACCAACGGGTCCACAGAGGGGAGAGGCCATTCAGCTGCCCTGAGTGCGGGAAGGCCTTCAGTGATTCCTCTACCCTGCTGAGGCACCAGTGGGTCCACATCGGGAAAAGGCCGTTCTCGTGCCCTGAGTGCAGGAAGGGCTTCACCCGCTCTTCCGCTCTGCTGACCCATCTGCGAGTCCACACGGGTGAGAAGCCCTTTACCTGCCCCGAGTGCAGGAGGGCCTTCAGCAGGTCTTCCCACCTGCTGAGGCACCAGCGAGTCCACACTGGGGAGAGGCCGTACTCCTGCCTTCAGTGCGGAAAGTGCTTTACCCAGCCCTCCAACCTGCTGACCCACCAGCGGATCCACACCCGCGAGAGACCGTTCTCCTGCCCCGAGTGCGGGAAGGGTTTTGCTGTTTCCTCTAACCTCGTGGCCCACCGGCGGGTCCACACGGGGGAGAGGCCATTCAGTTGTCCCGAGTGCGGGAAGGCCTTCAGCAATTCCTCTGCCCTGCTTAGGCACCAGCGTGTCCACACCGGAGAGAAGCCGTTCTCCTGCCCAGAGTGCGGGAAGGGCTTTACCCGCTCCTCCACACTACTGACCCACCAGCGGGTCCACACAGGGGAGAGGCCATTCAGCTGCCCCGAGTGCAGGAAGGCCTTCAGCGATTCCTCTGCTCTGCTGAAGCACCAGCGAGTCCACACCGGGGAGAGGCCCTTCAGCTGCCCTGAGTGCGGGAAGAGGTTTACGTTTTCCCGCAATTTGCGGAAGCACCAACAGGGGCACCAGCGCTCACAACAGTCAGATTCCACAGCTAACACTGCTGTGAGTTCCCCCCAGGACTGATTCTCCTGACAGTGGGTGCAGTGGGAGAGTTGGTGCACTGTATTTGTTTTCCGTTGGACTGCAACCCCACGGTGGCTCAGGGGTGGCATGGTGACTCAGTGATTAGCACTGCTGCCTCATGGCACCAGGAACCAAGGATCAATTCCACCCTTGGGGCAACTGTCTGTGTGGAGTTTGTGGAGGGTAGGAGAATGGATGAGATAAGAAACCGCTGCCTTTCTTGAGACAAGTCTCCCGGAGAGAACTTGCTGACTGATTGTCTGATCTACTGATCCTCACAGTGCCCCATTGCCCTCAGTTAACTGGAGGAGGTCCACACAGATGTACCGAAGCCCCTCTTTGGACTGTGGAAGGAAACCTGTGCAGACAGGGAAAACATGCAAACTCCACACAGACAGTTACCTGAGGCTGGAATTGAACTTGGGTCCCTTATGCTGTGAGGTAGCAATGCATAGCAGTGTGCTATCCCAATATGTTATAAAATTTGAATAAACCTACTAAGTTGGAAATGTGTCCATAACAAGAACTTAGTGTAAATGTTTGGAAGCAAAAGTCCATCGGAATTGTCTTTGGGACGGATCCAAAACTAACTTCATTAATGATTGAAAATACTTTGATCTCTGGAACTGTCTGCCAGAGAGTGTGTTGGAGTCAGATTCAATTACGGTATTCAAAGTGGAGGTGGATCATTAAACTGAAAAGGAAAGCAATTGCAGTGTTCAGTGAAGAATAGTACAAGGTACTGTAGTGGATTTCAGAATATGAGTTTCCTGATTGGGGCTGTTCACTCACTCCTGTTACCATTTCAGGTTGCTGATTTTTCGTCAGCATCCTGCACATGTTGGGATTTTTTCTCCTTTCTAGTATCTACTTGAGTGACTCAGTGACAAATCTAGTTTATGAATTGTTCCTATGATATTCACAGTGCTATATAAATTGTTGTGGGTCACAATGTGTCCAAGTGAGGAAAAACAAACTGTTCATCTTAAATATTTATTTTTAAACAATGGAAATAAAATTAATGTTTGGAAAACACACAACTTGCTGTGTAGTAAGATCATCAAAATTACGAATGGGAGTAAGTAATTGACCATTGAGCTGCTCTGTCTTTCATTTATCTAAATTCTCTTTCCTGCACTTGTTTTTTTCATGACTTCATCTGCTGAAGTGACTACACTCCAAAAGCTTGTGATTTCAACATAGAACTAGGAGCAAGAGTCGGCCTTCCGGCCCTTCGAGTAAAAAATGAGGTCTGCAGATGCTGGAGATCACAGTTGAAAATGTGTTGCTGGTTAAAGCTCAGCAGGTCAGGCAGCATCCAAGGAATAGGAAATTCGACGTTTCGGGCATGAAGGGCTTATGCCCGAAACGTCGAATTTCCTATTCCTTGGATGCTGCCTGACCTGCTGTGCTTTAACCAGCAACTCACTTCCGGCCCTTCGAGTCTGCTTCACCACTCAATAAAATCATGACTAATCTTTTCGTGGACTATACTCCACTTACCTGCGTTTTCACCATATCCCTTAATTCTTTCATTTTTTTCAAAAACGTATCTACTGCTTCTAGTGATTGCTGAAGTAATGTCAAATCCTTCCCTGGGTAAGGAATTCCATAGATGAACAACCCTCTGGGTGACGAAGTTTCTTCTCAGTTCAGTTTTAAACCTGCTACCTCTAATCTTGAGGCCACGCGGTCATATCATAGTCTCACCTACCAGTGCAGCATCCTATTTCTATTTCTTTCATGATATATTTCTGTAAGATCTTCCAAACAACCTGCTGGACTATAACATGATGTCATGTGACGTATGACTAAAAAATTTCTTATTACGTATCCTCAGAGCAGTGAGATTTCAGGGCTCGAAGATTGGGACACTACCACTGCGCCATAAAATAAAACCCTCTGCAGCAAATAGGTCCTCTTCTATTGAATGAATGGGGAGAGGTTTCTTCTCAACATGGGATACAAATATTATACCTTCAGAGCCCATTACACTAAATTGAGTCCTCTTCGGTTGAATGAATGGATGTGGAGATGCCACAGTTGAAATCGTTAAAAATCACATCCTCCCCCTGAATATGTGACACTACCGCTATAGCCCCAGAGCCCGTTGCAGTAAATTGGGTCAGCTGCCGTTGAATGAATGAACGGGAATGAAAAGGGCGGATACACGGACCCGATTGTGACATTCCCCACCAATCCCAAAGCTTGTGGTCCGTACCGACCAATCGGAGAGAGAGATTGCAGAGGGTGGGACAACACGACACGCAAACGCGGCCGCTATTGGTCAGGTGGAGTAAGATGCGATCTGATCGGAGGAGGCGTGGATGACGCGCGTCACAGAAGGTGGAGACGGAATGAAGAAGATAAACAAAGATGGCGGCGCGAGGCTGCGGTTTCTGACGGAGGGAGGGGGGCAGACAGGCATCGTTTACCTCAGAAAATACCTTTAAAACACATTTCACATTAAAGTCGGAACTTTTCAAACAAGAGGTAACGGTTACCGGGTGAACGGGAAAGCAAATTAAAACTGTCGGCGGTGGAGGAGAGAGAGCCGGCGCCCGCGGCTTCTTCGGCGGCGGCCGGAGCCCAGGAGCTCAACAACCCCCCGGAGCTGGAGGAAGGTCCGAGCTCCAAGAAGCGGGGGGTCCGGCTGGAGGCTGGATTTACTCAAGGCTTGTATCTATTAACTTATTTAAATGGTACCTACTGTATGGGGGTATGGTTTACATTAAAACCGGAGGATCATGTCAGAGTGTTTGTTTATATTGAGCAGTTGTAGTTGGTAAAATACACTCCCTGGAGGAACACCTTCTATGATGCTGCATTTCTTACCTTCTGCCCTTCCCCCATTTGTTATCTCTCATCTCAATTTTACATTTTCGGTCAAATCTAATATCACATTAATCAGCCTTGGATTTCACTGTATTATTAATTAATCTGTTGGATTATTGTAAAACAAAATTAATGGTGTAATTTCGTTTATGATGTCTGAGTTTGACATTGAAGGTGCAGGTGTGAATACCAGTAAGTTGTAAAAATAAATCAAGAGCTTGTCCTTTTTTAACAAAAAAAGGAGTTTAATGATATTATTGGCACTGTCTCCTTGAGCATGAAGATTCAAGTCTGAGCAACAAACCATTTCATGCTGTCACCCAGTTTAATTCAAGTCGAAGAAAATAATTCTGGCAGGCTAAGATTTATACAACCCAAAATATGATTGATTATCTTGTGTATTCTTACCTTTAAGCCGTAACAGAAGGCATTGCGTGGCAGTTTGAGACTGAAACATGGCTGGAAAGAATGTAGATTGATGAGGAAAATCAAATGGCAGAGTTTGAGACCAAAATCTGTCAGTCTGGCTTGATTGCATGAGTGGTGGTTCTTCAAAAGCACCTTCCAAGTCATGACCTCAACCACCAAGAACAGAGAAGTGTGAACACAGGATTCCGACTGCAAGATATATCGCATTGCTTCTTTGTTATTGACCAAAATGCTGGAACTCACTCCTGAACATTGTTGCAGACCACACCATGTTTGTGAAGCAATTTAAGAGGCAGCTCAGGACCACCTTTTCAAGGTCAGTTTGGAAAGAGTTGTTGGCACAGCCAGTGATATTCGCATCTCATGAAATAGTAAGCAAAGAACCCAGGGCGTTGGAAGCTGAATTTGGCATGGATGGAGGATTGGCTAACGACCACAGTTGTGGTAAGGGGCATGTTCAGGATGGCAACTTGTAACTTGTGGTGTACCACAGGGATCAACGCTGGGGCCAACATTATTTACAATATGTATACGAATTACTTGGATAAGTAAAGTGAATGTACTTTTGCTAAGTTTGCAGAAGAGACAGTTGATGTGAAAGCAGGTGGTGAGGATGACATTAGATATCTGGAGAGGGATATAGACAGGTTAAGCAAATGAACGAAAGCTTGGCAGATGGGAAAATGAGGTCATGCAGTTTGTCAGGAGGTGAAGAACTGAATATTAAATGGAGAAAACTTTAGAATAGAGGGATTTGGAATCACATCCACGAATCTCTTCATCCAATTTCAGTAAGTAATAGGGAGGCAAATGGGAGGTTGGCCTTTTCAATAGAGTATAAATATAGGAAGGTTATAGTGAACCTATGGTAAGGTACTAGTCAGGCCGCAATTGAATACTGAGAACAGTTCAGGGCCCTTTACCTGAGGAAAGATATATTGGCATTGGAGGCAGTCCAGAGAAGGTTGACCATGATGATTTCAGAGATGGAAAGAATGTCTTACGAGAACTGAATAGGTTGGGCCTGTGCTTATTAGAAGTTATAATTAGAGGTTACCTTATTGTCACGTACAAGAGCCTGAGGAGACTTGACAGGCTAAACATGGAAAAATGGGTGAGTCTACGACTAGAGGAAGTTACCTCCAAATAAGAGATTGCATGTTTAGGACAGATAGGAATTTCTCCTGAGGGCAGTAAATCTGTGGAACTTGATACTACAGAGGGCTGTTGAGCCTGGGTTGTTATGTGCATTCTAGGCTAAGATAGATTTTTTTTAAATCAGTAAGCGAATTGAGGATTATGGGACAATGGCAGGAAGACATGGAATAAATGTTTACCAGAATAATTGTGATCTGAATAAATGGCAGAGTCAACTCAATGGGCTGAACTGAATAGTAAATAGTAATGAGGAAAAGGATACAACTGGCAATTACAGACCAGTCAGTGTTGGGAAGCCTAGAGATTGTAGGGAGTTGGTGGCATTTGGGCATTGTTACTTGATTTATCATCTGGAGTTTCAAATTGATGCTGCTATGGCCCCGATGCAATTTGAAATCAATTTATGTTTCTGGAATATAAAGCTTATCGCTGCTTTGGTGATCTTATGACGCTTGATAAGTACCTATTTTGTTCACTAATGACCTTTTTTTTAAGGAAGGAGATCTTCAGTCCTTTCCTAGTTTGGTGAATGTGTCACTCTTGATCCAAAGTCATGTAGTTGACTCTTAACTGCCCTCTGAATTGGCACTTGGTTTTTGTTGGGAGACAAAGTGTCACGTTCCATGAATGAATAAAGAAAAATATTTAGGACAAGATTGTCATTGTCACTGAGGAGAAAGTGAGGACTGCAGATGCTGGAGATCAGAGCTGAAAATGTGTTGCTGGAAAAGCACAGCAGGTCAGGCAGCATCAAAGGAGCAGGAAAATGGATGTTTCAGGCATTCCTGAAGAAGGGCTCATGCCCGAAACGTCGATTCTCCTGCTCCTTGGATGCTGCCTGACCTGCTGTGCTTTCCAGCAACATATTTTCAGCAGTTGTCAATGTCACTGTCAGTGAAGGGAAGATTGTGATCTAGTGATACTGGTTAAGTAGCCCAGAGATCTCTGTCTTCTGAGAACAAAAATTAAAATCCCATCATGGATACTAGTGGACTTTATTTTCAATGAATAAAAAGATCTGGAAGTGAGAGTTTGTCTCAGTACTGGCAACCAGGAAACGTTATTGATGAAAACAATGAATTGCAGATGTTGGAGATCAGCAACAACTGGTACAATTGCTGGGGAAACGCAGCAGGTCTGGCAGCATCTGTGGAAAGAAAACAGTTGATGTTTTGAATTCAGCCAAGCTTTGAAGGGCCACCGGACTCAAAACAGTAACACTGTCGTCTCCTCATAGATGCTGCCAGAACTGTTGCTTTTCTCCAATCATTATTGATTATTGTGAAAGTGTTCTTTTAGGGAGGGAAATCTACAATTCACAGCCCTACACACGTGTGTGCACACTCACATCATGTGACTCCAGACCTACGACAATGTGGTTGACTCTCGACGGCCTTCTAGCATGTAGCCAATTGCTCGATCCAAAGGTCATGAGAGCAAATGTTGGACATGCGAGCAACAATCACATCCCACAAAATATTTTCTTGTATATTAAAAAGCATAGGTTAATGAAGGACAGCCAAAACAAACTGCTATGGGAAAGTCATGCACAACTAACTTGATTTGCTTGTAGTTATAAATATTGTTTTAAAATCCTCTTCAGAGAGGACATAGGTTCCATCATTGTTGCAATACTGCATGCAATTCTGTGCTTTCTGCTACAGGAAGGGTGTTATGAAACTTGAAAGGGTTCAGAAAACATTTACAAGGATGCTGCCAGGGCTGGAGGGTTTGAGCTACAGGAAGAGGCTGAACAGACAGGAGCTATTTTCCTTGGAGCTTTGGAGGCTGAGGAGTGACTTTAAAGACGTTTATAAAATCATGAGGGTCATGGGTAGGGTAAATAGGCAAGGTCTTTTCCCTTAGGTGGGGGAATCCAAAATTAGAGGGCATAGGTTTAAGGTTAATGGCAAATGGAGTTTAATATAGATAGGTGTGAGGTCTTACATTTTGTATAGTCAAATCAAGGTAGGAATTTCATGGTGAATGGTAGGACCTTAAGGAGTGTAGTGGAACAGAAGGATCTTGGAGTAGAGGTTCACAGTTCTCTGAAAGTGGAGTCACAGGTAGAAATTTTTTGGCACACTGGCCTTCATCAGTCATGCATTCAGTATAAAATTAGTCGAGATAAGCACCAAATAACAACACGTACCGAAAAGCACCAAATCTGTTTCATCTGCAGTATTTCAAACCAAGAGATGTATGGGTACAGGTTCATAGCTCCTAGAAAGTGGAGTCAGGGGTAGACAGGGTGGTGAAGAAGACTTTCGGCATGTTGCTTTCATCAGTCAGAGCAATGAGTACAGGAGTTGGGATGAATTGTTGCAGCTGTCACAGATTCCACACAACAACACAAGACATGACCCTACCCTTTAATCTGTAAAGTCGCTGTGATAAATGGTGTAACCTGCTGTAGGTAGTAAATCCCTGACACTTTAAAATCAACAATCAGCAATTTATTTAAACAACTCTCGAACAAATGGACGAAACTACTAACAAACTGTATAAATCTAAAACACTTCTACAATGAAAGGGCAGTTGTCCCATATTTTTCCCCCTGGATTTGGTTCGGGTTTTAGTGAGTAGTCTGTCCAAAGCTGCTGCAGGAAGAGATTTTCCTGATTCAACAGATGTTTCTGGCTGACTCTGAAGCTTCCGGGAAAATAGTACCAGCATATTCAGCCTCTCCCTGTAGCTCAAACCTTGCAGCCCTGGCAACATCCTTCCAAACCTCTTCTGAACCCTTTCAAGTTTCACAATGTCTTAAAAAGACATCAACTTTGCTCAACTAATGTGGGAGAATTTTCTGCATGACGCGTTCTGTCTGAAAGAGCCCTCCCCTGTGCTGTGACAGAGCTACAGTGACTTTCAAAAGCCTGACAAATGCTGTCATCAGTCAAAGATTCATTGGGGGAAGCTTCTCAATCACATCTGTAAATGGAGAAAGTGTTTTTAATAATGAGACATGAATAAAGGCTGCATTAATCTTTTGTTCTGAAGATTTACTCATACATCTCAAAACAGAGCAGTCTACGGGAACAAAAGACACCGCTGCCTATTTCCTGACCAGGACTGACTTTGCACAGAAACATGGACGTTTTAAATGAATGGGGTGCCATTCGTTTTAAGATGAGGTGAACTTAAGAGGCATAGCATTGGCTTAGAAATGAGAGACCCTTGACACACACACAGCCAAAATCATCACTGCCATTATTATCAAATTAGAATTTAGGCTGGATAGGCTGGGATGTTTTTCCAGTGGAGCAGAGGAGGTTGAGAGGCAATATTTTTAAACCATGAGGGGTGGAGTTGTGTTAATGATAGCTGTCTCTTCCCTAGGGTGGGGGATTTCAAGACCAAGGACTCATTTTTATGATGAGAGGAAAAGATGGAAAAAAAGATGAGGGGCAAAATATTTACAGAGTGTAGTTCGCCTGGGGAAACAGCTACCAGTGAAAGTAGTTGACATAGGTACATTAACAACATTGAAAAGACATTTAGACAAATACATGTGTAGGAAAGCTTTAGAAAGATATGGGCTAAGTGCAGGGAAATGGGGTTAGTGTTAACAAACATTTTGGTCAGCATGGACCAGTTTTGGCTGAAGGGCCTGTCTCTGTGTAATAATATTCTATGACTTGTGTCCCTTTGTCACTCTGACAGTGTTGAGTTTCCACATGAACCAGGAGAAAGTGAGGACTGCAAATGCTGGAGATTGGAGTTGAGAGTATGGTGCTGGAAAAGCACAGCAGGTCAGGCAGCATCCAAGGAGCAGGAGAATCAATGTTTCAGGCACAAGGACGTCCAGATGAACATCACTGAATAAAATCTGATCTCATTCACCAACTCTGATGCAGAGGTGCTGTTGTTGGATCGGGTGGACAGGTCAGAAGTCACACGACACCAGGTGAGAATCCCAGTAGATTGATTTGAACCCACGAGCTTTCGGAGCACTGTTCCTTCATCAGGTGAAGTGATAAAGGAGCAGCATTGATGAAGGAGCAATGCTCCGAAAGCTTGGGATTTTAAATAAACCTGTTGGACTGTAACCTGGTGTTGTGTGACTTCTGACTTCTTCAACTGCGCATTCATGTTGAACTTGATGGGATACTTTATCCAACTCCACATATTTAAATCATATTGCTTGGAGGGGTTCATTTGAAACCTTTCAGGAGGTGAATTCAACAAGATTGAATTATTGAAAGTTACTCATTTCTAAACTTACATCAGGACTGGTAGTCATATAGATATACAGCACGGAAACAGATCCTTCAGTCCAACCAGGGAGATAGTGAGGAAAGAGATCGATCTGAGACGGGTACAGCTGAGAACAGAAGTGAGTCAAACAGTCAGGGCAGGCAGGGACAAGGTAAGAGTAATAAATTAAACTGCATTTATTTCAATGCAAGGGGCCTAACAGGGAAAGCAGATGAACTTGGCATGGTTAGGAACACGAGACTGGGATGTTGTAGCAGTTATGGAAACATGGCTCAGGGATGGGCAGGACTGGCAGCTTGATGTTCCAGGATACAAATGCAATAGAAGGGGAGGCAAGAGAGGAGATGGGTAGCATTTTTGATAAGGGGTAGCATTACAGCTGTACTGAGGGAAGATATTCCCGGAAATACATCCAAGGAAGTTAGTTGGGTGGAACTGAGAAATAAGAAAGGGATGATCACCTTATTGGGATTGTATTATAGACCCCCAATAGTCAGAGGGAAATTGAGAAACAAAGTTGCAAGGAGATCTCAGCTTTCTGTAAAAATAATAGGGTAGTTATGGTAGGGGATTTTAACTTTCCAAACATAGACTGGGACTGCCATAGTGTTAAAGATTTAGATGGAGAGTGTTAGGACAGAACTTTGTCCTCGCGTGTTCGTTTAGAGGAGAGACCACAGACACTCAATTAATTGGCACAAGCTCGCGTTTATTTCAGAACCGTGGCTGATTTCAGTGAAGTACATGCGTTCACTGGAGAAGGTGTACACGTTCTGCTGCTTTTCCAAAAGTCCGCGCCTGATATATTTTTTCACTAAGCTAATGCTACGTAATCACTCACACACATGATCTCCCGCACACAAAGTGTCTCCTGTGACAGAGCTAAATTCGGCCTTGGCAAATATCCACGAGACGGTTTCCAGTCTGGTAAACAACAGCTCAGCCACCTGTTATGGCCTTGGCAGCTACGCTGAGAAGAGCCGGCCATTGTGCTGCCTGACCTTGGCAAATATCCACGAGACAATTCCAGTCTGGTAAACAACAGTCCAGCTGTACAGGCAGTTTCGGTCAGCAGTCCAAACAACTGCTCCGCAGTGCCCCCCGATTCCCAAGCAGTAATTACAATTCTACCCTGCCTAGGCCTATTTTATATTATATATATATCCCAACACTCCCTCCCTTGGCCTCTACTGAGGCCACATCAACCCATACCGTTACAAACGCAATGTCGCGCGGCAACAGAGGACGGGTGTGTCGGCGGACGCCCCCACACATCCCTTTGGCTTCTCCGAACACGTTATCTCAACCAGGCCGACCGGTTCTAGGGAGACATCAGTTCAGGGTGAAGGGGTCCCTAAGCAGCATACCACTATAAAACAAGCAACAAGCGAAAATTAACAATTAGTAGGCAATTCTAGGTTACTTCTTTTAAAGAAAACAACTACAAAAGCTCCCTCAAAACCAACAAAACTACAAAAAAAAGTATAACTGAGTATGATAACAAATGGAAGAGAACCAGAGGAAAACACAAAGTGGATGAGTTAGGATGCCTGCAGAATGAAGGTCCGCTGTCCAAAGAACACCCAATTGTACAACCTCCCATTAAAATCGGTCGTATTATATCATGACATCCTAAACTAACTTTTAAACTACTGACATCATGTCAAATCCTTTTGTAATAGGATTAAGTCGGTTCTGGAAGCTGCCACAAAACTGGCACTTTCATCTGTCAAAAATACTGAGAATACATTGTACTGGGTCCACGATTTTCCTTCTATCAAGCTGCTTTGCAAGCCAGAAACTTGACCAGATTCCCGACACGGATACAAAAGCCAGGCATCTGTTAAAACCACATGACCACAGGCCACCATTCTGAAGGTCAATGCACGACTGTGCCTGTCTTAGGTTGTCCCTCGCTCGAGGAATCTTACCCGTCATTGGCTAAACAGTCATCTTCACTGACCAATAAAAACCCACATCCATTTCACAGCCGTCAAGGACGGACACAAGCCAGTTACCACTGCCCATCACTGTGATCAGCGGCCCTCCAGACCAATCGAAGCCATTTAGGAATACCAGATAATGGCTAGGAATCTCTTGAGTGAACAATAGTCTCTTTAGTTCTGAGGAATAGAGCACTTCACAATCTCTAACTGCAACATAAAAGCACAAATTTACCTGTTGCAAATTTGAATGGGAAAAAAAATATACAACTGGGGGGGTCTCTGGACTACAGCCCTCACTTTCTGAGGCCCGAAAGTAGAAGGATTAGAAATGAGTGACACAGTTATAAAGCAAAATCATATATTGTCCCGCGCTTCTCTCTCAGGCACAGCTCCTCCATTCCCTCTGGTTCTGATCCCGTAATCTTTCCTTGGGGTGCCCCCATCACAGGCTCCACCAGCACCGCTGCCTGGTGTGCGGGTGGGAGGTCATCCTTTCCCGTCAGGGCACGGTCAATCGTTCGTGTCACAAGCGTCCTGATACATGGTATACAACAACAACCACAGGTAATAAAGATAGCAACAGAGATGCATAAACCAAGGGCCAGCTGTCCTAGCACAGTTCCCCATCTACCGAATGTGCTATTCAGCCAATCTATGACTGGGTTTTTAATCCCCGACTGTTGCTTCAGTTCAGTGGCTAGGGCTCGGAGTTCTATCAAGGTCTGCGTGAGCTTGCCATCCGGGCCTGTGTTGTTTGATATTGAGGTACAGCACGTTTCTCCGAACAGTGCACAGACCCCCCCCTTTCTCGGCCAGTAACATGTCCAGGGCCATCCTATTCTGCAGGGTCATAAGGGAAGTCTGAGCAAGCTGCTCGTGGATCGCGTCAACCGCATCTCGGGTTACGTTGGCAAGCCTTTGGACATTATAATGGATGAGATTGATTCTATTGGTGTGTTTATTTATCGTGACGGGGAAGATGGCCACAAAAAGGGGAAAGCTCTCAAAGCCGGAGGCCACCTCGTCTATTAGTTTATACTCATCGGGGATGTTTCTGGCCTGACCGATTGCATCGATCCAGACCCCATGAGGGTTCTTTAAATCCACTATTGGGTTGATGTTTCGCCTATGTTGGGCATGGCGATCGAGTCCCCGGGGTGGCTTCTGGAAGGTGTAATCACCAGGTGCTCGTGGGGACATAAAGAGCGGGGCATTCAGGGTTACTAGGACACAACTCCCTTCCCAATTTAGAGGCAACCAATTGTACAGGATCCTACCTCCGCAGTACCACCACAGGTCCGCTCGGCTTACCGTTAATTCGGCTGCTTCACTCTTCGTGAGGAAACGGGTTCTGTTGCAGCTGGCTTTGTCAATTGTACCAACTTGATATCCTCGGGTAAGCGATCTTGTGTGGGGTCGGAGTCCAATACCACCGTCGCTCCGCATGGGTCCTTTGATACCTGTATGGAGAATCTTACAACAGGGCAAAAACCTATCCACATCAGGATCTGGCTACTGCCCCTCATTTCCAGCCTCCCATTCAGAAAAAGACCTGTTTCTTCTTACTCTTTTCCCACTTGCCAACCTGTTTTATATCCACCTCAATAAACTAGATCTATTCCTACATTCTTTAACTTTACGCATTAATCCCTTATTGAGACTTTGTTAAAAGTCTTCTGAAATTCCAAATAAACCACCTCCACTGGCTCCCTTTCAGTAACTATTATTTACATCCTCAAAACATTCCAGTAAATTTGTCAAGCTTGACTTCCCTTTCATAAATCTATGCTGACTGTCTCCAATTCTGCTAATGGTTTCTAAATGCTCAGCTATTCAAGCTATGGATGATCCATTTACTCTGTAATCCCATGTATTTTAGGAGACAGATAGAAAAGTACAGCACAGAAGATTTCCCTCCTTGCTGATCAAGAATCTATATTTAACACCACATTTTAGCAGAACAGTTCCAAAGATTCCCAATTCTCCATAAGGAAGAAAAATTGTTCTAATCTGTGGCCTTTGAAACAGAGACTCTGAATTTAAGATTATCCCACCAGATGAAACTTCAAACCACTCAACATCTTAATTTTCGATTAATAACCACTCACTCTGCAAAGCTCCTGCAGATACATACAAAGCCTGTTCTCAAAAGACAACCCATCCCTTCCAAATGCTCTCTGAACACATACACCCGTTCTTAAATAGAGGTGCCTAACATTGTGCCGTGTTCCAGATATGGTCTCCATAAATGCCCTCTTTTACTGAAGCATAGTCTCTTACTCACTTTCTTCTAATACATTTTGATCCTTTAGCCCTATCTAAGTCCTTCTTGAAAAACATTCAATGTTTTAGACTTAACCACCTTCTGTGGCATAGAATTGTATGGACTCGCCACTCTCTGGGTGAAGAAATGTTTCCTCATCTCAGTTTTAAATGGCCTAACCCCTATCCTAAGCCTGTGACCCATGGGCTCTCCTGAACATAACTTCCCTTTCAAATACAGTTTTTTCCATGGTTTTTCTCCACAAGTGTTCTCATCACTATCCTTTTTAAGAGTTTTGACAGATCATAATTTCATTTTCCTCTGCAACAGCACAGTGAAAATATTTAATGATAATAAAAAAAGTACTGGTGATGTTTAAGTAAAAAATGACCACTTTCACCTTTAGATTACCTCATCTGTTTTTTGACTATGCTTTTATTCCTTAGAATACTTCATTGTAATCTTGATTTTAACATTCCAAATGCAACTTTCTAATTCCTTTTTTCGTCTGATGCTTTTGCTTTAATCAATTTATTCTTGAAAGCTCAAACCTAAATGTATTTTCTTCAGTCAGACTATATTACCTTGCTCTCTGTTCAACTGGTTTTAAAACATTCTCCACGGTTATCTCACTATTCAAACTGTTTCTTTTAAATGTTGCCACTAAAATAAACATCCTGTTGCCTTTATCTTTCAGACTCTATCTTTTTTGATCTGAACCTAATTTGGTCATTACTATCATGTGTTAAGAGTTGAACCTTCAACCTTCAAGTCATTCACTTTTCTGTTTAACCACCTAGAACCAAAACTGGAAACGTTCCTGGTCAGACATGCAAACTGCTGATTAACAACCAGTCCAGGATGAGCCCCAAAGCCCTTTCTCATCTGTTGTCTATACAATTAACGTGTGCATTATCATGATTCTGTTCCTACTTCAAACATCTCTGAACATTAGAACATAGAACATCGAAAAATACAGTGCCGTACAGGCCCTTAAACATCCTCAATTATAGCGTATTTTATTATAGTACTTAGTTCCAACACATCAAAACTGGCTGCACACCCAACTGAACTGTTCAAACAAACTAACAATTTTCTTCTTTAGATACAAATCCACCTTTCTGTGATGACCCAGCAGAATTTATCAGGATGCAAACAAGCTTAAGGCTGTTGTCTCAAGGTTAATTCCAACTTATCCTGCTTAATGTCTAAGCCTATAAAGTTTCCCAAAGCCTGACTTCCAATGTTAAAATTGACTTTAAACATAGCTATAATAATTAAGAAATATTGCAATGTTCCTAGCTTCCCATATCCTCAAACACCAATTTATCAATTCATGCTTGACTAACTTTAAAGCCTGTTCCTAACTTGTAAACATATTTATATATTTACTTCCATTTATTCAGTATTTAATATTTAAAATGTAAAAGTCATACAGTTCCCAATTTTGAAATCCACTGTAATCACCCAGATTTATTACCCTAATTTAGATCCAAAATTAGTTTTCTTAAGTACTCCTGACCAATCATTTCTTAATTACAATACTTTAGGTCGTAAAATAATCAGAGCTGTCTTACAATAATTTGTCAATTCAAGTTAAAAAAAACTTCTAATGCATGAACAATGGCCGAATCCAAGGTCACAGATAATAACCATGGAAGTTTTCGTTTTTACAACAACCTACTGTTGAACTGAAACTTCAACTGTCCTTCATATATTGCTTTTATGTAAAGATAAAAGAGATTAGTTAGAAAAGGATAGTTAGGCAGTCATGACTTGTAAAAGAACAGAAGTTATCAACCTTAAAAAAATCATGTTAAGTTTCCATAAAAATCACATTTAAAACAGTCCTGGAACTCAAGCTCTAAGAAGAAAACCCAAGCATTCAATCACCAACAAACAAGTGCATTTAAACCAGATCACAAAGGGTTAAAGTTTCTGCAGGCTGTACAGATTTTTCACTCTCGCTCTCTTTCACACAGACACACTGTCCGTTATGCTCGCAGCACTCGCTCTCTCTCTCTCTCTTTGGGTCGGCCCCTCACTCTCTGTCTTTTCGCACACAGACCCTCACACACACACACAGACTCTTTCTCTCACACATTGACATACAAATTCAGATATTAAGTTCCTCCATCTGACCCCCTCCCTGTCGGGATCCGCCCTAGAACAGTACGTCTTTCAAAACCTGACCTTCGCTTGGCAGATCTCTCTTCTTAACAACTGGTCTACGCTACCAGTTTTACGCTACGGAGCCCTTGTTACCTCCAAGTTTTTATGCTACGGAGCCCTTGTTATCTCCAAGTTTTACGCTACTTTAGATTTTAAAAAATGACTTACCAGCCAGGATTCTGCGCCTCTGTGGCCAAGTTAAATTAATTTGGGTTGGTGAGGATCGGAAAGCAGACAAGAACTAACTCAAAAGTTAACTACTGGAAGCCTTAGATGTAACAGGCGCTTCCTCACCTTAAAATTTTCGGCCGAAAAAATTGTCTGCCCACTGACCTGCCAACCTGCAGTCTCTTCCTCCCCCGTTCAGGGTCACCAGATGTTAAACTCCGAGCCTTAGCCACTGAATTGAAGCATCAGTCGGGGGTTAAAAACCCAGTCATAGATTGGCTGAATAACACATTCGGTAGATGGGGAAATATGCTGGGACAGCTGGCCCTTGGTTTATGCATCTCTGTTGCTATCTTTATTACCTATGGTTGTTGTTGTATACCATGTATCAGGACGCTTGTGACACGAACGATTGACCGTGCCCTGACGGGAAAGGATGATCCCCCACCCGCATACCAGGCAGCGGTGCTGGAGGAGCCTGTGATGGGGGCACCCCAGAGAAAGATTACGGGATCGAAACCAGAGGAGATGGAGGAGCTATGCCCGAGAGAGAAACGCGGGACAATATATGATTTTACTTTATAACTGTATCTCTCATTTCTGATCCTTCCCCTTTAAGGCCTCAGAAAGTGAGGGCTGTGGTCCAAAGACCCCCGAGTTGTGTATTTTTTTCTTCCGCGTTCAAATTTGCAACAAGTAAATTTGTGCTTTTATGCTGCAGTTAGAGATTGTAAAGTGCTATATGCCTCAAGACTCAAGAAACTATTGTTCACCCAAGAGATTCCTAGCCATCATCTGCTATTCCTAAATGGCTTCGATTGGTCTCGAGTGTCATTGATCGCAGTCCTAACAGGCCGAAGGGCCTGTTTCCACACCGTCAGTAATCTAACCTAACCTAACAAGTGAAAACACACTGGATTTTAAGACCAAGCAGCATATTTGTCAATTCCGTGCACAACTTGCTTGCTGTCGGTCACCGGGCTGGGATTTGTCAGAGCAGAGATTTGCAAGGTGATGGAAGGTTTGCTTTTCGGTTGGAGGGAGGGAAGGCTGCTTAGCACTTGTATTTTTAAAAGACTTTTGTTGTGAATCCAGTGGGATGGGTTTCATTTTCTCTCGAACAGAAGACTCTTAGTACAAAATGTTTTCTGGATGCTGTTCTAGACATAACAGCAGCATCTTAAGACCTGCCCAAGTGTGCCAGGATACCAGATCAACAATGAACTGAACTTATTCTGGCGTGTAAACTCCAATCATTATTGATCATCGGTAACTAATCCCTCCAAAACGTGAACCTCGACACAAATATCAATTCTTAATTCCTTCATCTACACACATGCATTGGGTTAATTAAATGGTTAAGCGTTTAAGACTTCACTAGTGACGTGATAAGCATTTCAGAATGTTTACACAAATTCCTTTATAATTATTGCATAATTTTGCGTTTTAATAAAACAAGCCCTGGGGCTGCTATAATTCAGAACTGGGTGAAACAGTTGAATTCATGTTGTGATCCAGGCGACTGTGGCCTAGAAAGAAGCAGTACATTCCTATCACAGCAGTCAGTGTTTATAAAGACATTAAACAAAATAAACACTAACTTTAAAAATGATGTTAATATGTACGTTATGCTTTCTGGTTTAATTCTGACTATACTTAAAGTTTCTCTGATAAAGACATGTCTAAGCTTAAAGTTGTTCAGTTTTATAGGGTCATAAGTTGTTAAACAGAAGTCTCTTCAGCTCCAACCTCTCTCAAAAGAGGTAAAATCTCCATTTCCCAGCTCTTCACTATGGATGCACGTTCCGACGAGTTCAAGCTAACCTGTTGGTTATTTTCTTTTGCAAGATGATATGTAACATCTCCTGTTGACTCTTCCGCTCGTTTCAAAGCAGGCAAACGTTCGACTCCTTTAAAACGATTTAAACTGACACTGGCATTCCTGTTGAAGGGCTTCTGCCCAAACCGTCGATTCTCTGGCTCCTTGGACGCTGGCTGACCTGCTGCGCTTTTCCACCTTGACACTGGATTTCCGCACGGTCAACGACGATATTGCCGTTGTACTCTGCGCACCAGTTATATGTCCGCTGATTTCTCTCTGCCGGCTGCGAACACTGTAAATTGTGACCAAAAACCTTTCCCCCAACAAACACACACAGATAAACTGAAACCAAAAGATCTTCCTGAAGTCTTTGTGACGACGCAACGTTTATTGATGCTTAACTAGTGCGTTTTGCAAAACAGGAGTCTGTCCCTTTTCAGGCTATCCTAGCTCCGTAACAATTTACTGAAAAAAAATCAAAACATCTCTGAATTCTGTCCGGAGTGGATTTCAGTACCAGCCAAAAGGCAAATCAAAACCAGGATGTACAGCACGGAAACAGACCCTTCGGTCCAACCGGTCCATACCGACCAGATATCCCAACCCAATATAGTCCCACCTGCCAGCACCCGGCCCATCTCCCTCCAAACCCTTCCTATTCATATACCCATCCAAATGCCTCTTAAATGTTGTAATTGTACCAGCCTCCACCACTTCCTCTGGCAGCTCATTCCATACACACACCACCTTCTGTATGAAAAAGTTGCCCTGTAGGTCTCTTTTATATCTTCCCCTCTCACCCTAAACCTATGCCCTCTAGTTCTGGATTCCCCAACCCCAGGGAAAAGACTTTGCCTATTTATCCTATCCATGCCAGTCATAATTTTGTAAACCTCTATAACGTCATCCCTCAGCCTCCGACGCTCCAGGGAAAACAGCCCCAGCCTGTTCAGCCTCTCCCTGTAGCTCAGATCCTCCAACCCTGGCAACATCCTTGTAAATCTTTTCTGAACCCTTCCAAGTTTGGCAACAGCGGGGAGACCCAGAAATGGAAAAGACTGAAGGGGGAAGTCAGCGGTAAATCTTTTGAAGAGGTTACAAAGGAGAGACCTCTGTCTGCAGCGGGAATGACCCCCACAGTAGCAGGTCGAGGTGGACGGCATTTAAGGAGAAGCTGGATACAGACGTCAGGGAGAAAGGAACTGAAGGGAATGCTGCTGTAAGGGAAATCAAGTGTGAGCAAGTGAAGGGGAGGTGCGTAGAGGCTCACATGGGTCAGAAATACTGAGAGAGACCAGTTGAGCTGAAGGACCTGACTGGAGACTCAATGGGACAGAGAGTGAAATCTTGGATCCACCTGCAAGAGAAGGAGAAACACGTGATTTACCTTCCAGGATTAAGCAAGCCCCGCAGATTCTGCAGATCACTTTATTGGTCAGAGCACTGAGTATAGGGGTTGGGGTCTGGACAGGACGTTGGTTAGGCCACTTTTGGAATACACAGGAACCTCGATTATCCAAAGGACACATGCAGGGTGTATTTCCGTCGCTTGACGATTAGATCCCTTCCAGTGAGGAAACAGGCCCAACCAGTCCACACTGACCCTCCGAAGAGTAACCCACCCAGACCCATTTCCCTCTGACTAATGTAACTAACACTACGGGCAATTTAGCATGGCCAATTCACCCTGACCTGCACATCTTTGGACTGTGGGACGGAACCGGAGCACTAGGAGGAAACCCACGCAGACGCAGGGAGAATGTGCAAACTCCACACAGTCTGTCGCCTGAGGCAGGAATGAAACCCGGGTCCCTGGTACTGTGAGGTAGCAGCACTAACCACTGAGCCACCGTGCTGGTTCATCTAATTCTGGATAATCGAAGTTCCTCTGTATTATGCGCACTTCTGGTCTATCAGAAGGATGTTCCCCCGTGTGGACCCACTGGTGGATCTGGAGGCCGGATGAGTGGGGGAAGCCCTTGCCACAGACGGAGCAGGTGAAGGCGTCCTCGCCGGTGTGCACCAGCTGGTGCCGCAGCAGGGTGGATGAGTGAGAGAAGCCCTTGCCGCAGACGGAGCAGGTGAAGGACGCTCCGCGGTGTGGACCTGCTGGTGCCGCAGCAGGGTGGACGAGTAAGGGAAGCCCTTGCCGCATATGGAGCAGGTGAAGGGCCGCTCCCCGGTGTGGACCCGCTGGTGATTGTGCAGGCTGGACGAGTGAGAGAAGCTCTTGCCACAGACGGAGCAGCTGAATGGCCTCTCCCCGGTGTGGACCCGCTGGTGGGTCAGCAGGTGCGACGAGCGGGTGAAGCCCTTGCCGCAGACGGTGCAGGTGAAGGGCCGCTCCCCGGTGTGGACCTGCCGGTGCTTGAGCAGGGTGGACGAGTGAGAGAAGCCCTTGCCGCACACCGAGCAGGTGAAGGGCCGCTCCCTGGTGTGGACCCGCCAGTGCATGAGCAGGCTGGACGATTCGCTGAAGTCCTTCCCGCACTCGGAGCAAGCAAACGGCCTCTCCCCGGTGTGGAGCCGCTGGTGGGTCAGCAGGTGGGGCAACTGGGTGAAGCCCTTGCCGCAGACGGAGCAGGTGAAGGGCCGCTCCCCGGTGTGGACACGGCGGTGGATCTCCAGCATGGAGGGGTAGCGGAATCCTTTCCCGCAATCCCCACACTTCCACGGTTTCTCCATGGCGCGCGGAATGCCTCCTGAGACTTCCTTTCCCCACAGTGGGCAAACTGGCTCAGGCACGTGCCCCTGTGGTTCAGGTAAAGATGATACTTTAAGAGCCTACTGAAGCAGACAAAAACGTTCAAAGAATTTGCCCCTTCTGGACTGAAAGAGGGACGTCTCTCCTGTCCCACGAATCAAGGGGCTCTGTCAGACCTTCACATGGTACTCAGTTGGGGAGCTCTATCTGCAAAGCTGCTCTTCTCATATCCTGTGAAAAGGGGATTACAAAAGTCATTGCTGCCTGCACATGACAGGAATTCAGAACAGATCATTCTAGTTTCTGTAGAACTTCCCTAAAACAACCAAGTTACAATATGCAGATGCCAGTGTTGGGCTGGGGTGTACAAACATAAAAAAAATCACACATCACCAGGTTGTAGTCCATTAGATTTGTTTAGAAGTTCGAGCTTTCAGAGCTCTGCACCTTCATCAGGTAGCTAGTAAAACCTCCAGGCGAAAAAGACAGCAGATGCTGGAGATCAGTGTGGTGCTGGAAAAGCACAGCAGGTCAGGCAGCATCCGAGGAGCAGGGAAAAAAATAAAAAAAAATCGACATTTCGGGCAAAAGCCCTTCATCAGGAATGAGGAAAGAATGAGGACACTTTCCTCATTCCTGAAGACGGGCTCATGCCCGAAACCTCGATTCTCCTGTTCCTTGGATGCTGCCTGACCTGCTGAGCTTTTCCAGCAACACATTTCCAGCTCTGATCTCCAGCATCTGCAGACCTCATTTTCTCCTATAACCTAGAGTTGTGTGATTTTTAACTTTAAAAAGTGTTGCAAATCTCCACCCCCCCCCCTCTCTCTCTCACACACACACACACACACACACTTTTCTTCAATTCTCACTCTGCTGTTTCTGATATTACCCATCCCCCAGTATTGTCCAGAAAGGGACTTATTACCTAAAAAAGCTGTAAAACTCCATCCCACACACTCTTTAACACTTGCTGTACCTAATATTTCCCCCCCGCCCATGCTCCAGCAGGGTCTGACTGATGCTCATTGACTGAGCCACACTCACCTCTTCCTGGACACAGCGACCCTCCAAACCAACACAACATCAGCTCCCCATAACCCTCCCGCAACGGCGCATGTGCAGGAGCATCCGGTCACGTGAATCGAGGGACCGCCGTCGTCACAAAGGCCGCGCGTTCATTGGACGGAGCACAAGTCCGTGTGGCGGCGCTGGTCTTTGTTACGCCCACGTGACCTCCCTCCTCCTCCACCCCCCACGCTCCCCTCCCTTCACCTCGACACGGGGAGGCATGACCAATGGGAAGCTTTGGAGGACCGGAAGGAAGGCTGGTCCTCCTACCAAAGCATCCCCTCATTGTCTGAATGCGGAAGTTGGATCATGAGCTCCTGCTGCTCTCTCTCTCTGAATGAAGATTGAGTGTTACCCCAGACTGCACCACCCTCTCTTCTCACCCCTCCTAATCCATTTCTTTCCTCATTTTGGGATTAAACTGTTGGTTTGTAGGAAGTGAAGTGAAAGGAGGTGAACTCAGGAAAGGTGGATATGCTGGATGCATTGGTCTAGATCGCTGTCTCTGTCTCTCTGTGTCTGTCTTTGTTCCTCTGTGTCTGTGTCTCTCTCTCTCGTGTCCTTCATCAGGAATTGCGGAGGGGGAGGGGTGGAAAGGGTGCTGAGAGATAAATAGGAAGGTGGGAGTGGGGCTGGGGGTAAGGTAGATGCAGGTTGGGGGTGGTGGTGATGGCAACAGGGTGGAGCAGATTGGTGGGAAGGAAGGTGGACAGGTGAGACAGTTCAAGAGGGTGGTGCTGAGTTGGAGGGTTGGAGCTGGGGTGGGAGGGGGGAGGGAATGTGAGGAAACTGATGATATCGATGTTGATGCCATGTGGTTTCAGGGTCCTAGGCCACCTGATACCTGGAGGAAGAATGCCTCTGCATTGGGACCCTCCAACCATACAGGATCAATATTGATTTCACCAGTTTCCTCATTCTCCCCTCCCCCCCCCCCCCATCCCAGATACAACCCTCGAACTTGGGACTGCTCTTTTGAACTGTCCCACCTGTCCATCTGCCTTCCCATCTATCTGCTCCACCCTCCTCTCTGACCTGTCACCTTCTTCCCCTGCTTTCATCTACCCATAGCATTCTCAGCTCCCTTCCCCCAGTCCCACCTCCCTCCCATTTATCTCTCAGTCCCTTTGGGCCCACCCCACATTCCTAATCAAGGGGTTATGCCAAAAACGTCAAACCTCCTGCTCCTCAGATGCTGGCTGACCTGCTGTACTCTTGCAGCACCAGACATTTTGGTGCTTATTTGTCTGGATGTTCTGATGTGACTCATTCCCAGATGTGAAGTCACATTTGAGAAAAACTCCTTCATGGAATGTGGGCTTTCTTTTTGGCAAGGCCAACAATGTTTTTGTCACTAACTGCCCTTCAGACAAGAGGATTGCCAGACTTTAGGGGGCATTTTAAAAGTCAAGCACGTGAGCCGTCATATGCAGGCAGCACCAAGTTAACGCTGACGGATTTCCTTCCCTGAAGAGCGTTATTGAATCAAATGGGTTTTCAGAAAAGTTTCATTTTCTCAATGACTGAGACTAGTTTTCAATTCAGATTTTTAAAAAAATTTAAATTTAATTTCCCCAATGTTTGTTTTTACTGGTATTTGAACCCATGAGCCCAGATTATTTGCCTGGGGCCTCTGGATTGCTGGTCCAGTGTTGTTGTTATAACATCACTGACTCACCTGGACAGCATTGAGAGTCATACAGATGTATAGCACACAGAGACCCTATGTGCAACTGGTGCATGCCGAGCACATAGCCAAAATTGATCTAGTCCGATGTGCCAGCACGTCCCTCCAAACCCTTCCCATTCATATTCCCATCCAGATGCCTTTCAAATGTTGCAATTGTCCCAGCCTCCACCACTTCCTCTGGCAGCTCATTCCATACACGCACCACCCTCTGACTGACAAAGTTGCCCCTTAGGTCCTTTTTATGTCTTTTCCCCTCTCACCTCTAGTTCTGGACTCTCCCACCCCAGGGAAAAGACCTTGTCTATTCACCCTATCCATGCCCCTCATCATTTTATAAACCTCAATAAAGGTCACCCCTCAGCCTCCGATGCTCCAGGGAAAACAGCCCCAGCTTATTTAGCCACTCCCTATAGCTCAAACCCTGGCAACATCTTTGTAAACATTTTCTGAACCCTTTCAAGTTTCGTTTAACTGTACAGTAAAAATCATACTGGACTTGGATATATCTCGTGTTACTGTGCAATATGTATTTATGTATGGTTGTATAAATTTGATTTATAATTTATTTCTAGTTATATCATAGAGTGTTGTAGCCATGTTGTGTGTTCAAAGTTTGGGAGAAGATAGTAGTGTTATGGATGCGGATCATTAGCTGTTTTCCTGTTTGTCCTATGTAGTGTTTTGTGCAGTCCTTATTGTGTACAAAATTCCATGCAAGGACTGCACAAAACACTACATAGGACAAACAGGAAGACAGCTAACGATCCGCATCCATGAATACCAACTAGCCACGAAACGACACGACCAGCTATCCTTGGTAGCCATACACGCAGATGACAATCAACATGAATTCGACTGGGACAACACTAGTATTATAGGACAAGCCAAACCGAGAACAGCCAGGGAATTCCTAGAGGCATGGCACTCATCCACAGATTCAATCAATAAGCACATCGACCTCGACCCAATATACCGACCACTGCAGCGGACAGCTGGAACTGACAACCGGAAGTGGGCAGAGACAAACCACTATAAATGCCGGAGGAAAGATCACAGAAGCGCTTCACAGGAGGCTCCCAAGCACTGAGGATGTCACCTAGACAGGGGACGAAGCGTCTGCAATACAAACTCCCAGTTCAGCGAACAGAACCACAACATGTCATGTATTTCCACTCATACCCGTTACAGGACAGGAGAATACTGGGCTCAATGCTGACTCTGTGGATGAATCTAGTCAGACTCATTCCTCTCTATATCCAGAGAGTCCTGTAAGTGTATTCCTCTATAGGGTCCCTCCAGTCTCACTTGGGTATTGAGCGACTCCACTACAGTCATCCTCAGAGCGAGCATGTTCTAGGTCTTGTTACCAAAGCAAAGTTCTTGCTCTGATTCTCTTTCCCCCCCCCCCCCCCCCCCCAACATCTTGGTCTGTCAATATGGTAGAAAGAGAGGTGGGGGGGCAGATAACTAGGTTAGCAAACTGCATGAGGGTGGCATGATGGCTCAGTAGGTAGCACCGATGCCTCAGTGCCAGGGACCTGGGTTCAATTCCAGCCTCGGGCGACTCTCCGTGTGGGTTTCCCCCGAGTGCTCCGGTTTCCTCCCACAGTCCAACCTTGTGCAGGTGAGGGTGGGTTGGCCGTGCTAAATTGCCCAGAGTGTTCAGGGATGTGTAGCTTAGGTGCACGTGTCAGGGGTAAATATAGGGGAATGGGTCTGGGTAGGATACTCATCACAGGGTCGGTCTGGACTTGTTGGGCCGAAGGGCCTGTTTCCACACTGTAGGGGTTCTAATTCTTAACTTTTCTTGGAGCTAGATCTGTCAAATGTCAGGAATCAGAAAAATTGGGAGGGAGCGTATTAGGTACGGCAGTAGGGAGAGTGTGTGGGATGGAGACTCACAGGTGTTGGGTTATGGGCGTGGAATGAATATTCCGTGAAATCGATCTGTTAAACTCTGAGATTCTACGTGATACTGACAGCGATGACTTTCTAATTGACAGGCTTTCACAGGAGGATTTACCTGCATATCTTGAACTAATTGCCTCAGCCAGCTTGACTCATTGGGACTGGAATTTTATCCATCTTTTGAGTGGAGAAGGAGGATTGTCCCGCCTGCTTCCAGAGATCTGACTGGTAAAGCACTGAGATGCCGCTGTTCGAGGGTGGAGGGAGCTTTACCGGAGCGGAGAGTTAGCCAGCCGGCCACCCGCAGCAGAGTGGGACGTCAGAGGGAGCGTCGAACCTGGAGGGAGCCCGCGCCGTGGGGAAACCGTGGAAGTGTGGGGAATGCGGGAAGGGGTTTCGAGTCCCCTCTGAGCTGGAGATCCACCGGCGCGGTCACACCGGGGAGAGGCCGTTCTCCTGCCCCGAGTCCGGGAAGGCCTTCATTGGGTCCTCCAAGCTGCTGAGGCACCGGCGGGTCCACACCGGGGACAGGCCGTACCCCTGCCCCGAGTGTGGCAAGGCCCTTCACCCAGCTGTCCCACCTGCAGACGCACCGGCGCCTCCACACACCAGGGAGAGGCCTCTCACCTGCCCCGGGGGCGGCAAGGCCTTCAATCGATCGCCGACCCTGCGGACGCACAGGCGCCTTCCCAACGTGACCGCACGGAGTTGAAGTCTGCAGCGAATCCCACCCAGGACTGGGGGGGGATCGTGCCCGTGGGGGGGATTGTGCCCCGTTCGAAGACAGTGGGTGAAGCGGGAAGGGAGCGAGGCTTCCTTTCTACCGGACTGGCCGCTCTCGCTCCCTTTGCTTCCCGTGGGACCGATGCTGTTTGAGGCTGGGACTGCACGTTCCCCGGGCCAAAGATCTGCAGGAGCTGAGGAAGTGCACTCCTTTCACACCGGATGGTAAATCATGTTTGTCCCATCTATTTCAGTCTTAAATACCCTCCGTGACCTGGCCTCCCAGCCTCCTGTGGCAGTGAATTCCACAGATTCCCCACTCTCTGTCTGAAGAGGTTTCTCCTTATCTCCGTTCTAAAAGGTCTAAGGCTGTGCCCTCGGCTCCTGGTCTCTCCTACCAATGGAAACATCTTCCCAATGGCCACAGATAGATCAAAGTCAAATACAATAGCCTCTATTCCATTGAGTGTCCAGCACACTTTACAACACTTTGTAAAATCAGGAGTGCCATTGATGAGGTGAGTGGCAGGTGTCTTTTCCCGATAGAATAAAGAATATTCCAGCACAGGAACAGGCCCTTCGGCCCTCATGGGTTCAAATACCAGTAAAAACAAACATTGGGGAAATTAAATTTAAATTTTTTTAAAAATCTGAATTGAAAACTAGTCTCAGTCATTGAGAGAGTGAAACTTTTCTGAAAACCCATTTGATTCAATAACGCTCTTCAGGGAAGGAAATCCGTCAGCGTTAACTTGGTGCTGCCTGCATATGACGGCTCACGTGCTTGACTTTTAAAATGCCCCCTAAAGTCTGGCAATCCTCTTGTCTGAAGGGCAGTTAGTGACAAAAACATTGTTGGCCTTGCCAAAAAGAAAGCCCACATTCCATGGAGGAGTTTTTCTCGAATGTGACTTCACATCTGCGAATGGGTCACATCAGAACATCCAGACAAATAAGCACCAAAATGTCTGGTGCTGCAAGAGTACAGCAGGTCAGCCAGCATCTGAGGAGCAGGAGGTTTGACGTTTTTTGGCATAACCCCTTGATTAGGAATGTGGGGTGGGCCCAAAGGGACTGAGAGATAAATGGGAGGGAGGTGGGACTGGGGGAAGGGAGCTGAGAATGCTATGGGTAGATGAAAGCGGGGGAAGAAGGTGACAGGTCAGAGAGGAGGGTGGAGCAGATAGATGGGAAGGCAGATGGACAGGTGGGACAGTTCAAAAGAGCAGTCCCAAGTTCGAGGGTTGTATCTGGGATTGGGCAGGGGCCGGGAGGGGGAGGAATGAGGAAACTGGTGAAATCAATATTGATCCCGTATGGTTGGAGGGTCCCAATGCAGAGGCATTCTTCCTCCAGGTATCAGGTGGCCTAGGACCCTGAAACCACATGGCATCAACATCGATATCATCAGTTTCCTCACATTCCCTCCCCCCTCCCACCCCAGCTCCAACCCTCCAACTCAGCACCACCCTCTTGAACTGTCCCACCTGTCCACCTTCCTTCCCACCAATCTGCTCCACCCTGTTGCCATCACCACCACCCCCAACCTGCATCTACCTTACCCCCAGCCCCACTCCCACCTTCCTATTTATCTCTCAGCACCCTTTCCACCCCTCCCCCTCCGCAATTCCTGATGAAGGACACGAGAGAGAGAGACACAGACACAGAGGAACAAAGACAAACAGACACAGACACAGAGGGACAGAGACAGCGATCTAGACCAATGCATCCAGCATATCCACCTTTCCTGAGTTCACCTCCTTTCACTTCACTTCCTACAAACCAACAGTTTAATCCCAAAATGAGAAAAGAAATGGAGTAGGAGGGGTG
Source organism: Hemiscyllium ocellatum (assembly GCF_020745735.1). Lineage (NCBI taxonomy): Eukaryota > Metazoa > Chordata > Chondrichthyes > Orectolobiformes > Hemiscylliidae > Hemiscyllium > Hemiscyllium ocellatum. The sequence continues at coordinate 26,438 of NW_026867486.1, read as the reverse complement.
AGAAGAGAGGGTGCTGTACTCACAGAGGTTGGTGCAGTCTGGGGTAACACTCAATCTTCATTCAGAGAGAGAGAGCAGCAGGAGCTCATGCTCCAACTTCCGCATTCAGACAATGAGGGGATGCTCTGATTGGTAGGAGGACCAGCCTTCCTTCCGGTCCTCCAAGGCTCCCCATTGGTCATGCCTCCCCGTGTCGAGGTGAAGGGAGGGGCGCGTGGGGGGTGGAGGAGGAGAGAGGTCACGTGGGCGTAACAAAGACCAGCGCCACCGCACGGACGGGCACTTCGTCCAATGAACGCGCGGCCTTTGTGACGACGGCGGTCCCTCGATTCACGTGACCGGATGCTCCTGCACATGCGCCGTTGCGGGGGGGTTATGGGTAGCTGATGTTGTGTTGGTCTGGAGGGTCGCTGTGTCCAGGAAGAGGTGAGTGTGGCTCAGTCAATGAGCATCAGTCAGACCCTGCTGGAGCATGGGCGGGGGGGAAATATTAGGTACAGCAAGTGTTAAAGAGTGTGTGGGATGGAGTTTTACAGCTTTTTTAGGTAATAAGTCCCTTTCTGGACAATACTGGGGGATGGGTAATATCAGAAACAGCAGAGTGAGAATTGAAGAAAAGTGTGTGTGTCTGTGTGTGTGTGGGGTGGAGATTTGCAACACTTTTTAAAGTTAAAAATCACACAACTCTAGGTTATAGGAGAAAATGAGGTCTGCAGATGCTGGAGATCAGAGCTGGAAATGTGTTGCTGGAAAAGCTCAGCAGGTCAGGCAGCATCCAAGGAACAGGAGATTAGATTACTTACAGTGTGGAAACAGGCCCTTCGGCCCAACAAGTCCACACCGACCCGCCGAAGCGCAACCCACCCATACCCCTTACCTAACACTATGGGCAATTTTGCATGGCCAATTCATCTGACCCGCACATCTTTGGACTGTGGGAGGAAACCGGAGCACCCGGAGGAAACCCACGCAGACACGGGGAGAACGTGCAAACTCCACACAGTCAGTCGCCTGAGGTGGGAATTGAACCCAGGTCCCTGGCGCTGTGAGGCAGCAGTGCTAACCACTGTGCCACCGTGCTGCCCTAACCACTGTGCCACCGTGCCACCCTACCACTGTGCCACCGTGCAAATCACACAACTCTAGGTTATAGGAGAAAATGAGGTCTGCAGATGCTGGAGATCAGAGCTGGAAATGTGTTGCTGGAAAAGCTCAGCAGGTCAGGCAGCATCCAAGGAACAGGAGAATCGAGGTTTCGGGCATGAGCCCATCTTCAGGAATGAGGAAAGTGTCCTCATTCTTTCCTCATTCCTGATGAAGGGCTTTTGCCCGAAATGTCGATTTTTTAAAAATTTTTTTCCCTGCTCCGCGGATGCTGCCTGACCTGCTGTGCTTTTCCAGCACCACACTGATCTCCAGCATCTGCTGTCTTTTTCGCCTGGAGGTTTTACTAGCTACCTGATGAAGGTGCAGAGCTCTGAAAGCTCGAACTTCTAAACAAATCTAATGGACTACAACCTGGTGATGTGTGATTTTTTTTTATGTTTGTACACCCCAGCCCAACACTGGCATCTGCATATTGTAACTTGGTTGTTTTGGGGAAGTTCTACAGAAACTAGAATGATCTGTTCTGAATTCCTGTCATGTGCAGGCAGCAATGACTTTTGTAATCCCCTTTTCACAGGATATGAGAAGAGCAGCTTTGCAGGTAGAGCTCCCCAACTGAGTACCATGTGAAGGTCTGACAGAGCCCCTTGATTCGTGGGATAGGAGAGACGTCCCTCTTTCAGTCCAGAAGGGGAAAATTCTTTGAACGTTTTTGTCTGCTTCAGTAGGCTCTTAAAGTATCATCTTTACCTGAACCACAGGGGCACGTGCCTGAGCCAGTTTGCCCACTGTGGGGAAAGGAAGTCTCAGGAGGCATTCTGCGCGCCATGGAGAAACCGTGGAAGTGTGGGGATTGCGGGAAAGGATTCCACTATCCCTCCATGCTGGAGATCCACCACCGTGTCCACACCGGGGAGCGGCCCTTCACCTGCTCCGTCTGCGGCAAGGGCTTCACCCAGTCGCCCCACCTGCTGTCCCACCAGCGGGTCCACACCGGGGAGCGGCCGTTCGCTTGCTCCGAGTGCGGGAAGGACTTCAGCGAATCGTCCAGCCTGCTCAAGCACCAGCGGGTCCACACCGGGGAGCGGCCCTTCACCTGCTCGGTGTGCGGCAAGGGCTTCCCTCACTCGTCCACCCTGCTCAAGCACCGGCAGGTCCACACCGGGGAGCGGCCCTTCACCTGCACCGTCTGCGGCAAGGGCTTCCCTCACTCGTCCAGCCTGCTCAAGCACCAGCAGGTCCACACCGGGGAGCGGCCCTTCACCTGCACCGTCTGCGGCAAGGGCTTCACCCGCTCATCGCACCTGCTGACCCACCAGCGGGTCCACACCGGGGAGAGGCCGTTCAGCTGCTCCGTCTGTGGCAAGAGCTTCTCTCACTCGTCCAGCCTGCTGCGGCACCAGCAGGTCCGCACCGCGGAGCGGTCCTTCACCTGCTCCGTCTGTGGCAAGAGCTTCTCTCACTCGTCCAGCCTGCTGCGGCACCAGCAGGTCCACACCGCGGAGCGTCCTTTACCTGCTCCGTCTGTGGCAAGAGCTTCTCTCACTCATCCACCCTGCTGCGGCACCAGCAGGTGCACACCGGCGAGGGCGCCTTCACCTGCTCCGTCTGTGGCAAGGGCTTCCCCCACTCGTCCGGCCTCCAGATCCACCAGCGGGTCCACACGGGGGAACATCCTTCCGATAGACCAGAAGTGCACATAATACAGAGGAACTTCGATTATCCAGAATTAGATGAACCAGCACGGTGGCTCAGTGGTTAGTGCTGCTACCTCACAGTACCAGGGACCCGGGTTTCATTCCTCCTCAGGCGACAGACTGTGTGGAGTTTGCACATTCTCCCCGCGTCTGCGTGGGTTTCCTCCTAGTGCTCCGGTTCCGTCCCACAGTCCAAAGATGTGCAGGTCAGGGTGAATTGGCCATGCTAAATTGCCTGTAGTGTTAGTTACATTAGTCAGAGGGAAATGGGTCTGGGTGGGTTACTCTTCGGAGGGTCAGTGTGGACTGGTTGGGCCTGTTTCCACACTGGAAGGGATCTAATCGTCAAGCGACTGAAATACACCCTGCATGTGTCCTTTGGATAATCGAGGTTCCTGTGTATTCCAAAAGTGGCCTAACCAACGTCCTGTCCAGACCCCAACCCCTATACTCAGTGCTGTGACCAATAAAGTGATCTGCAGAATCTGCGGGACTTGCTTAATCCTGGAAGGTAAATCACGTGTTTCTCCTTCTGTTGCAGGTGGATCCAAGATTTCACTCTCTGTCCCATTGAGTCTCCAGTCAGGTCCTTCAGCTCAACTGGTCTCTCTCAGTATTTCTGACCCATGTGAGCCTCTACGCACCTCCCCTTCACTTGCTCACACTTGATTTCCCTTACAGCAGCATTCCCTTCAGTTCCTTTCTCCCTGACGTCTGTAACCAGCTTCTCCTTAAATGCCGTCCACCTCGACCTGCTACTGTGGGGGTCATTCCCGCTGCAGACAGAGGTCTCTCCTTTGTAACCTCTTCAAAAGATTTACCGCTGACTTCCCCCTTCAGTCTTTTCCATTTCTGGGTCTCCCCGCTGTTGCGAAACTTGGAAGGGTTCAGAAAAGATTGACAAGGATGTTGCCAGGGTTGGAGGATCTGAGCTACAGGGAGAGGCTGAACAGGCTGGGGCTGTTTCCCCTGGAGCGTCGGAGGCTGAGGGATGACCTTATAGAGGTTTACAAAATTATGAGGGGCATGGATAGGATAAATAGGCAAGGTCTTTTCCCTGGGGTTGGGGAATCCAGAACTAGAGGGCATAGGTTTAGGGTGAGAGGGGAAGATATAAAAGAGACCTACAGGGCAACTTTTTCATACAGAAGGTGGTGTGTGTACGGAATGAGCTGCCAGAGGATGTGGTGGAGGCTGGTACAATTGCAACATTTAAGAGGCATTTGGATGGGTATATGAATAGGAAGGGTTTGGAGGGATATGGGCCGGGTGCTGGCAGGTGGGACTAGTTTGGGTTGGGATATTTGGTCGGTATGGACGGGTTAGACCGAAGGGTCTGTATCCATGCTGTACGTCTCTTGACAAAGCCTTGTCTGAGGGTGAAATGTTGTCATTCCCGTTGATGCGGGTGGTCCCCTGTCTGTCGTCCTTTTTGTTTCCTTTCTCGGAAAGGACGTCGCGGACATGGACAGCGTTCCCGAGCCCCGCTCCGGAACGGGCTGTTCCGTCCTCTTCCAGGCCCCGGGGTGGGGGGAAGGGGCAGCTTGAGTGCAGTGGGAGAGTGGGCCGTTCACCGGGAGGGTGCCAATGGGACGGGAGAGCGGTACCGGTAATGGGGTGAGGGGGAGATGCCTCAGACCGCCAGAAACACTGGGGCAGCTGCTCGCGTGCTCCTTTTGGATCTCACAGCACAGGGAGGCCATTCATCTGATTACCTCTCTGCCTCTGCGTCTGTCTGTCTCTCTGAGGTGACAGCGGATTCCAGCATATTGCTGCTTGCTGGGTAAACCTGTTTTTCCTCTGTTTTCCCCCTCTCTCTCCTGCTCAAACCCCTGAACTTCAGGCCGCCCCTGACCTTGTCACTATCAGTGAATAGGGAACAGCTTTTCTTCCTCCACCTTATCTGAACCTATCACAATCTTCCCCACTTTCACCAGTTGTATCTGTGTGTGACCCTCTCTTTCTGTGTCTCTTTCTCTCCTAAGCCCCCTCCCTCACCACATCCCATTTACCCACCCCCTCCTGTCATGCTCCCACTTTCAAACGGTCTCGTTGTGTTTTCACTGCCTCTTCCCCATCGTTTCCGTCAAGCACCTCATCTCACGCTTAGAACCCCTGCAGTGTAGGAGCAGGCCCTTCAGCCCATCCAACCCTCCCTCACCCAGACCTCTGCCTGTAACCCTGCAATTCCCATTGGCTAACCCACCTAGCCTACACATCCCTGGGCACTATGGGTAATTTAGCACGGCCAGTCCACCCAAACCTGCACATCCCTGGATACTATAGGACAATTTAGCCTGGCCAATCCTACACTAAGGGTGGATTGGCCATGCTAAATTACCCATAGTACCCAGGGATGTGTAGGTTAGGGTCGATTGGCCATGCTAAATTACCCAATCCTACACATCCCTGGGTACTGTTAGGATAAAATAAGTCAAGGGAGGGTGGAGCTATAGCTGCTGTTTGGGGAATCGAAACTGTTGCTTACGTGGCCAGCTCAGCTGCCAACGCCCAAATGAGCTCAATAACAGGAAACGCCTCGCAAACGCGAAATGTCCTAATAAGACAATGCTTAGTAGCTCCGCGAAGCTCTGCTTAGCAAAGAGTATATCAGGAGCAGATTTGGGAGGGGAAGGCAGAACGTGCCTTCTCCAGTGAATGCATGGTGATTCACTGTATCAACTACGATTCTGCAATAAAGCCTGCTTGTGCCAAACAATTGAGCGTCTGTTGTCTCTCCTCCTAAAACTAACATGCAAGGACAGATTCCGGCCTTACAGTACTATGGGTAATTTAGCATAGCCAATCCACCCTCACGTACACATCCCTAGGTACTATGGGTAATTTAGCCTGACCAATCCACCCTAACCTACACATATCTGAGCACTATGGGTAATTTAGCATAGCCAATCCACCCTCACCTACGCATCTTTGGATTGTGGGAGGAAGCCGGTGCACCCGGAGAAAACCCTCGCAGACGCAGGCTGGAAACGTGCAAACTCCATAGGGACAGTCGCCCCTGAGGCTGGAATTGAACCCGGGTCCCTTGGCGCTGTGACCACTGAGCAACCCCTTATAATCCGCCTGCGTTAAGATCCTTTTGTCACCTGGATGAATGTTACAGGGGGGAGCGGGGTTTAAGTCTTCTCTGAGCTGAGAGAGGACACAGGAGATGCTCCTCATCATGCTTTCATGTGTCACGTTGTATAATTCTTAGATTTTACATGTAAATGTCTAGTTGGGGTTCGAATTCTTGTAAATATAGACAAACCGAAAGACTTGTTGAGACATTTCACCAACCCCCAAGTAGGCAATTGACATGCCCGCCCCTGAAAAGAGAACCTTTCGTGGGGTCAGAGTTGACATTGAGAATAGCGAAATGAACACTGTCCCCGTCGTGTTTGTATTTTTGCTGACAGAAGGGCAGTTTGCAGTCAGCAGGAACTGTGGGACTACAGGCTGCGGGCCAGGTCTGCGCTCGGGAGCGTAAATCCCAACGGGAACCAGAGGCGTTGCTAACGTTTACGCCAGCTGAGCTTAGCAAGAAAAGGCTGCGACCCTGTGCTTGAACTGATCAGCCGAAACTTTGGGCGTAGCCAAGGAGATCTGAAGGCGAAGCTCACGGGAGGGTCTCCTTTCTCAAAAAAACCAGAAAACATGAGGGATACCAGGAAGAATTCCGCTGAATTCCAGAGAGCTGTGGCATGCTGTTGATTTGGTACAATGAGCTTTTAATGTGAACTCTCATGAGGGAGTGCAAACGAACTCAAGTTGAAATGTAGCTCCGTAAAGTGTGTAACAGTCATAGCGTTGACCGTTGTTGAACGTTTTGATGCGGTCCAGTTTTTCTTTTGTATTTTAAAGATGAGATGATGTTTTGTGGTTTTTGGATGGGTTGGGTACAGAGTGGGAGGTAGGGTGGGCTGGGATCTTCCATGTTGATGGGATTTGACAGTGAATTTTGCTTCGTCAATTATTCAGACTGTGTGCCTGGAGAGAGGGAGGGTCTGACCCTTGGGAAGGGTGCTGGCGGGGTGTGGGCGGGAGGTGAACCTTTGCAATGTCCAATCAGAAGGCTAAGTGTTAAGATAACAAGAGCCGATATTTAGCAGTCGATAAGTGCAACATGTAAGCAGTTTGTTCATATGCAGCTCAAAGGCTGTCCCCAAAGTTAAACTTAGCAGGGCGCCTACCCACTCAATCCAGTTACCCACCCCATTTCAGGGTGGATATGTGAACTATCACTAATTTTGGTTCTTCTAATGAATAAAACATTTAAACCTAGCTGTTCAGGAAAGCAAACAAGTTTAAAACTACAGCCATGCTGCAGTTAAACTCAATAGACTTACTCAGAGCAAAATACATGTTCCCTGAACGCAGTTGAAAGTTAACATCGTTGTATTAGATGTCGGAATATCTGTTTAAATGGAGCCGTGAGCTTTCCCAATGTAGACAGGGCTCCTCGAAACGTGGCAGTGTCCCCCCTGCAGCTGCAGAGCGAGACAGGAGAGTTTGTTTTTGTGAATGAGCAGTTGTAGCGCGAGGTGGCTGTTGCTTGGTGACGGTGAGGCTCCCCCGGCCCCGCCCATCCCCCCGTGCAGACGTCACGCGGGGGGCGAAGGCGGTTGGGAGGAGAAGTCGCTCGAGCGGGGAAGCGGCGGCCGTTAGGAAAATGGCGCCGTGCGGCCCGGGGCAGACCCCCGTCACTGGTCACCGCCGCCTTCCTGGTGCAGCTGCTGTGTCACGGCCACACCGGCCGGCTGTACAGCAGGCAGGAGCCGGTGACCATTCTGGAGGCGGATGGGGTTAAGGGCCTGTTTGGGAACTGGTCGGCCGCCTGGGTGGTGGAGTTCTACTGGTCGTGGGGCGGCCCCTGTGTCAACTATGGGGCCACCTGGAAGGTACTGGGCCCGGGAGGTGAAAGGTGAGGCAGGTTGTGGGGGGGACGGAGGGGAAGGAATGTGGGGCCTGTCCTGTCATAGTCACATTTTACACTCACTTTCCATCTGCTTTTACTGGCGCTTGTGCTGTTTACCCCTCACTGTTTATTAATCCTTGTGCTGTTTACCCCTCACTGTTTTTTAATCCTTGTGCTGTTTACCCCTCACTGTTACTTGTGCAATTGTTGAGGGTAGTGTGTAAATACTAGTGAAGGATACTATGTACCAGCATGTATATGTTCCTCAGTTATTGAAGGGGCAGGACCTGTTGAGAATGGTTAGCAAAGTATGTGGTGCACTAAGCCTTGTTAACTTGGAGATAGTTTGGTATTTGGAAAAATATACTTTTTTATTATTTAGAATCATAAAGATGTACAGCACATGAACACACCCATTTGGTCCAACCTGTCCATGCCAACCAGATAACCTAAATTAATCTAGTCTCATTGGTCAGCACTTGGTTCATATCCCTCTCAACCCTTCCTATTTATATACCCATCCAGATACCTTTTAAATGCTGTAATTATACGACCTCCACTACTTCCTCTCGCAGCTCATTCCATACGTGCACCATCCTCTGCATGGAAAAGTTGCCCCTTAGGTACCTTTAATATCTTTCTGCTCTCACCCTAAACCTATGCCCTCTAGTTGTGAACCTCACCCCTACTCTGGGGAAAAGACATTTAAAAAAAAGTTGAGCAGCCAGACAAAAGCTATAAAATGTTGAGCCACATGGGGAAAAAGAACTGTGGCTCTACCTTTTATTTCTCCTCTTGGCATTTGAACATTTAACATCTGTCAATAACACCAGCATCGCCACAGAGCACATTGTGTCTGCTCCTCGGTGTGAACAACAGCGCACCTGCTCGCTGGTGTCACCAGTACATTGTCCATGCTCCTCGCTGTCGACAGAAAAGGAGACGTCGCTTATCTCTGTTCCTAAAGGTCTTCCCTTTATTCTTAAAGCTGTGTCCTCTGATCCTAGTCTCTCCTACCAATGGAAACTTCTTCCCAATGTCATTGCACTGTGGGGATGAAGCCCTAACCTGTCCAGTAATTTCTGGTGGGTGAGACTAGGCCTCAAGGTTAGAGGGAGTAGCTTTCAAACAGAGATGAGGAGGAACTGCTTTTCCCAGAGGGTCGTGAATCTATGGAATAGTCTAGATTAGAGTGGTGCTGGAAAAGTACAGCAGGTCAGGCAGCATCCGGAGAGCAGGAAAATTGACGTTTCGGGCAAAAGCCCTTCATCAAAATCTCAGGAATCCTTTGGCCAAGGAAGCAATAGAGGCAGCTTCATTAAGTATATTCAAGACACAGTTGGGTGGGATTTGGCCTGGTTGGGGAATTAAGGGGTTCCTTGTGACAGTGCAGGGAGGAGGAGATGAAACGATGGATAGATCAGCCATGATCTTAATGAATAACGGAGCAGGCTCACTTCTAGCAACTGGAGTGAATCCAGGGAGGGCGCAGACTTTGCAACCTCAGGTATGTGTCTTGGTTACCCGGGTGAGGAGAGACAGAAGTTCAAGTTGGGACTGTTTTCCGTAGCTTGCCAGAGTCTGAGGAGTGACCTTATACACTTTTATATCATCATGAGGGGCATGGATAGGGTAAATAGATGTGGTATTTTCCTTTGGATGGGGCAGTCCAGAACTAGAGGGTAATAGGCTTAGGATTGAGTGTGGAGCTGCTGCAAGTCAGGCAGCATCCAAGGAGCAGGAAAATTGACATTTCGGGGAAAGGCCCTTCATCAGGGAAGTGTGTGTGTGAATTTGTGTATAAGACTGTGCGTGGGAGAGTCTGTATTTGCACGAGTGCCTGCTTGATAAAGTGAGAATGTGATGGAGTATGAGCCTACGAGAGGGTGAGTGTTTTGAGGGGGTGGTGTATGTGTATGTCTGAGAGAGAGCGTGTGTGTATGAGAGAGGTATGGATATCAGTGGATCAGCTTTGGCTTGGAGGGCTGAAGAGCCTGTTCCTGGGTTGTAAATTTTTTGTTCTCCATTGAGGTTGTACAGGATGTTGGTGAGGCCATTTATTTTTGGAGTACTGAGTACAGCTCTGGTCGCCCTATAATAGGAAGAATACTATTAGAGCCCGGACCAACGAGGAGCACTGGAACACCGGAAGGAGTCTGGTCCTCCTGCCAGTCAGAGCAGCCCTATTGTCTGAATCCGAGACATCGATTTTCCTGCTCCTTGGATACTGCCTGACCTGCTGTGCTTTTCCAGTGCGGCTTCAATCTTGACCCATGAGCTTCTGAAACTGCTGCTGCTCCTCCCTCTTTGAATGAAGATTGAGATTCATCCAAGCCTGTAATTTCCTTCCTCTGTCCAACAGCACTCTCTTCTCTCACTCCCTTTTCTATTTCTTTTATTTTCGTGCTGGGATCCAATTGTTGACTTGCAGCAACTGAAAAGAAAGGGAGTGAATCCAGAAAGAGGCCAGACTCTGGAAAAGCTGGTCCAAGTCTGTGCCTCAAACACCTGGCATGTGCAGTACCACAGTGTGAAGTTATAGTCTTTGCTGTGAAAAAAAAAGCAGAAATGAGGTGTATTGTTTAAATGGTGATATATTGGGAAGTGGAGAAAGTGAGGACTGCTAATGCTGGAGATCAGAGTCAAAAGGTGTGGCACTGGAAAAGCACAGCAAGTCAGGCAGCATCCAAGAAGTAGGAAAATTGATGTATTGGGCACAAGCCCATCATCTGGAATGATGTGGCTTAGGGTGAGAGGGGAAAGATATAAAAGAGACCTAAGGGGCAACCTTTTCACGCAGAGGGTGGTACGTGGATGGAATGAGCTGCCAGAGGAAGTGGTGGAGGCTGGTACCCATTATAATATTTAACAAGCATCTGGATGGGTACATGAAGAGGCAGCATTTCGAGGGATATGGGCCAAATGCTGGCAAATGGGAATAGATTGATTTCGGATATATGGTTTGTATGGATGAGTTGGGCAGAAGGGTCGGTTTCTGTGGTGTCTGACTCTCGTTGTCTTCGGTGAAAGCAGAAGAGTGGTTGTGAAGACAGGACTTTCAGAGCAGCTTTCAAAGATGTTTTGCCCTTACTGGGACCGGAAGAAGTTACAATGAAATATTTGGGAGACAGCAAGCAACTAAGTGAGTTCATCTGGGATTTTGGTGGAAACTGGGAATTTGTTGCACTGTGGGGATGAAGGATGTCCATTCTATCTCTCTCGCCACTCCACCCTCTGACCCCTGTCCAGTCCATCACCCCATCCTCTCGCCATTGATTCTGTCTCTCACCCCCACCCGCCCACCGCTCATCTGTTCCCTCCCCCAGCACCTTCTGCTTCTTGTCCTTTCTCTTTCCACCAATTGCTCCTGTCCATTCTCTCTATCTTCCCACATTCTGCAGTCCCCCCTTTCGGTCTCTGCTCACACTCTGGACCGCGTGCTCTGTCCATCACCCACGTCAGCCCCTGTCCATTCCTCCAACCAGCCACAGTATCCCCAATCCATTCCACCCCCCCCCCACATCCACAGTATCCCTGTCCAATCCCCCCCCCTGCCCAGTCCCCCTCGCCATCCACAGCACCGGCTGTCCAACCCACACTGCCACCCATAGCACCCCCTGTCCATTCAACCCGCCAGCCACAAGTCCCCCATCCATTTCCTCTGCCACCCAGAGCACCCCCTGTCCATTCCCCCTGACAGCCTCAGTGCCCCCTGTCCATTCCCCACTGCACCCCCGTCCATTCCCCCATGGACTATAACCTGGTGTTGCGATTTTTAACCATATTCAGAAACATCTGAAAGCACATACTTTTTTTTTTAAAAAAGAGCTGCTGAAATCTTTCTGAAACTTTCATTGAAGTCTACACAGTTAGGCTACAGCTCAGGACAAGTTATAAGGGGTGAATGGCCTATACTTAGTTGGAACCAATTTCACGAGACTATGTAGAAATAGAGTTGTAAAGCACGTACACGAAGACTTTCAGTCCAGGCTGACTAGATATCCTAATTTAATCTCGTGACCCATTTGTAAGCATTTGGCCCATATCCTTCTAAACCCTTCCTTTTCATATGCCCATCCAGGTGCCTTTTAAATGCTGTAATTGTACCAGCCTCCACCACTTCCTCCGGCAGCTCATTCCAAACACACACCACCCTCTGTGTGAAAGAGTTGCCCCTTAGCTCCCTCATAAATCTTTTCCCCCCATCCTAAATCTATACCCTCAAGTTCTGGACTCGCTCCCACTACCCTGGGGAAAAGGCATTAAAAAAGTTGAACAGCTAGACAGAATGCAAAAGAAATAAAATCTTAAGCCACAGGAAAAAATGTGATTCTATCCTTTTTTTTTCTGATTTGCATTTGGACGCTTAAAAACGTCAGTCATAACGGCATCTCCACAGAGCATACTGTGCATGCTTCTCGGTGTCAGTAAGGCACAACGCATATTTGCCGGTGTCAGCAAATCACTGCACATGCTTCTCGCTGTCTGCCGAAAAGGCGCGCGACCTACTTTTGACGAACCAATAGAATGCCAAGGAGGACCAGAAGAAGACCGGTCCTCCTGCCAATCAGAGCCCCCCATGTCTGAATGCGAAAGGTGCTCCATGAGTTTCTGAACCTGCTGCTGATTCTCTGCCTCTGAATGAAGATTCACCTTCATGCCGGACTTCAACTTCCCTCCTCTATCCAATTTCTGAGTGCGGCGCTCTCTTTTGCCACTGCCGTTTTCCATTTATTTTTAATGCTGGGCTCATGGGCCGTGGGTTTTACTCCCACAATCCAAAGATGTGCAGGTTGGGTGAATTGCCCAATTGGATGTGTAGGTTAGGTGCATTACTCAGGGGTAAATGTAGAGTAATAGGGGAATGGGTTGCTCTTCGGAGAGTTGGTCCGAAAGGCCTCTTCCCACACTGCAGGGATTCTATAAATTATTGACTTGTAGCAACTGAAAGGAAAGGGAGTGAATCCAGGCAGGTGTCGGACTCTGGAAAAGTTGGTCCAGATCTGTGTCTCAATTGGCAAAATAAACAGGCAGGAGGCTGGAAGAATATAGCAAGCCAGGCAGCATCAGGAAGTGGAGAAGTCGACGTTTCGGGTGTACCCCTTCAGGACGGGGCGTGGGTGTAGGGGGAGCTGCAGAACAAGGGGATGCTGGGGACAGGATAGTGTAGTGGGGATAGGTGAAGACAGGTAGAGGATAAGACCTGGTTGATCAATGGGAGGAAGGAATCTGGTTGGCAGGGAGGGGGAGGAGCTGGGACAGGAGTTGGGGGATGGGAAGGGAGGTTATTTGAAATTGGAGCACTCATGTCAGAAAGGGATGGTGACTGGAAAGTCCAGTCGGCCGCTACAGACCCGGCTGTGATGCTCAGCGAACCATTTCCCAAGTTTACACTTGGTCTCTCCAATGTGGAGAAGACCACAGTTGGCAAACACGTGGCAAGTGCAGTACCATCATATGAAGTGATAGCCTTTGCTGTGGGAAAAAAAAGCAGAAAGGTGTGTTGTTTAAATGGTGATGTATTGGGATGTGAAGAAAGTGAGAACTGGAGATCAGAGTCGGAAAGTCTGGCAAAGAAAGCACAGCAGGTCAAGCAGCATCCGAGCAGTAGGACAGTCAAAGTTTCAGGTATGAGCCCTTCATCAGGAATGATGCGTGGATGTTCAGAGGGGCATCAGCGTCCTTCTGTGCCAGTTGTCAGACAGGTGCAGCAGGCAATGAGCAAGGCAAATGGTGTATTAGCAAGAGGAATGGAGTTCAGAAATAGGGATGTCATCCTGCAGTTAGGGGGTCATTGAATAAATTCAAGGTTGAGTTAATCTGATTTTTGAACAAGAAAGAAGTGGATGTTTATGGAGGAAGGCAAGAAAATGGTTTTAAGCCCAGTTTAGAACAGTTCCAGAGTCAGTCAACACAGAAACAGACCCTTCAGTCCAACTAAACCGTGCTGACTGTGTTCACAAACTAAACTAGTCCCACCTGTGTGTATTTGGCCCATATCCCTCTGAACCTTTCCTATTCACGTACTTATCCAAATGTCTTTTAAACCTTGTTACTGTACCTACATCCACCACCGTGTCTGGACATTGATTCCACACACAAACTACTCTCAAAAAAAAGGCGCTATTCCAGTCTTTTGAAAATCTTTCTCCACTCACCTTCCTCATTTGCTCCCTAATCTTGAAACCCCCATCCTAGGGAAAGGACACCTGCGGTTCACCTCATCTACCCTCCTCATGATTTTATGAACCTCTTTTAAGGTCACCTGTCAACCTCATGTGTTCCAGTGAAAAAGTCCCTGCCTATTCACCCAGCTGTAGGTATATTCATATCCAGTTATGAATTGTTCAATGCTGGTGCAGACTTGAAAGACCGAATGGCCTGGTCTTGCTCCCAACTCTCTCACTCTGTGTCCAGAAGAGCAAGAGGCCCTAAGTCAGAGGAGCAGAAATTAGGCCATTCAGCCCATCAGATCTAATCACCCCATTCAATTTTGGCTGCTAGATTTCTCAACCCCATTCTCCCCGTAACCCTCGATCCCCTTGATACTCAAGAACCCAACTGTCTCAGTTTTAAATATCCCCAGTGACCTGGCCTCCACAGCCTTCTATGGAAATAGATTCCACAGATTCACCGCTCTCTGGCTGAAGAAGTTTCTCCTTTCTAAAAGGTTTTCCCTTCACTCTAAGGCTGTGCCCTCTGGTCTGAGTCTGTCCTACCAATGGAAACATCTTTGCAATGTCCACTCTGTCCAGGCTGTTCAGGATTATATATGTTTCAATTAGATCCTCCCCCGAGTGTGGCCCTATTAATCAGCATGAACCAGATCCTTCAGGATGAGGTACAGCAGGGATTAGAGTCAGCCAAGTGAGAATGGAGGGAGAGTGTGTGGGATGGAGACTTTCAGCTTCTAGGGAATGAGAGAAAAGTGAGTTTGCTATAAATTAGAATTGATCGAATGGGCCAAAATGTGGTAGATGGAATTTAATTTTGAGAAAAGTGAGTTGTTGCATTTTGGTCAAGCAATCCAGGCAGGACTGACACCGTTAAGGGGAGTGTTGCAAAACAAAGAGACCTTGGAGTGCAGGCTCCATAGTTGCAAATGTGTTGCTGGTCAAAGCACAGCAGGTTAGGCAGCATCTCAGGAATAGAGAATTCGACGTTTCGAGCATAAGCCCTTCATCAGGAATAAGAGAGAGAGAGCCAAGCAGGCTGAGATAAAAGGTAGGGAGGAGGGACTAGGGGGAGGGGCGATGGAGGTGGGATAGGTGGAAGGAGGTCAAGGTGAGGGTGATAGGCCGGAGTGGGGTGGGGGCGGAGAGGTCAGGAAGAGGATTGCAGGTTAGGAGGGCGGTGCTGAGTTGAGGGAACCGACTGAGACAAGGTGGGGGGAGGGGAAATGAGGAAGCTGGAGAAATCTGAATTCATACCTTGTGGTTGGAGGGTTCCCAGGCGGAAGATGAGGCGCTCCTCCTCCAGCCGTCGTGTAGTTGTGTTCTGCCGGTGGAGGAGTCCAAGGACCTGCATGTCCTCGGTGGAGTGGGAGGGGGAGTTAAAGTGTTGAGCCACGGGGTGATTGGGTTGGTTGGTTCGGGCGGCCCAGAGGTGTTCTCTGAAGCGTTCCGCAAGTAAGCGGCCCGTCTCACCAATATAGAGGAGGCCACATCGGGTGCAGCGGATGCAATAGATGATGTGTGTGGAGGTACAGGTGAACTTGTGGCGGATATGGAAGGATCCCTTGGGGCCTTGGAGGGAAGTGAGTGTGTAGGTGTGGGTGCAAGTTTTACATTTCCTGCGGTTGCAGGGGAAGGTGCCGGGGGTGGAGGTTGGGTTGGTGGGGGGTGTGGATCTGACAAGGGAGTCACGAAGGGAGTGGTCCTTGCGGAACGCTGATAGGGGAGGGGAGGGAAATATATCCTTGGTGGTGGGGTCCGTTTGGAGGTGGCGGAAATGGCGGCGGATGATACGTTGTATGCGCAGGTTGGTGGGGTGGTAGGTGAGAACCAGTGGGGTTCTGTCTTGGTGGCGGTTGGAGGAGCGGGGCTCAAGGGCGGAGGAGCGGGAAGTGGAGGAGATGCGGTGGAGGGCATCGTCGATCACGTCTGGGGGGAATCTGCGGTCCTTGAAGAAGGAGGCCATCTGGGCTGTGCGGTGTTGGAATTGGTTCTCCTGGGAGCAGATGCGGCGGAGACGAAGGAATTGGGAATATGGGATGGCGTTTTTACAGGGGGCAGGGTGGGAGGAGGTGTAGTCCAGGTAGCTGTGGGAGTCAGTCGGTTTATAATAGATGTCTGTGTTGAGTCGGTCGCCCGAGATAGAAATGGAAAGGTCTAGGAAGGGGAGGGAGGAGTCTGAGACAGTCCAGGTGAATTTCAGGTCGGGATGGAAGGTGTTAGTAAAGTTGATGAACTGTTCAACCTCCTCGTGGGAGCACGAGGCAGCGCCGATACAGTCATCGATGTAGCGGAGGAAAAGGTGGGGGGTGGTGCCAGTGTAGTTGCGGAAGATGGACTGTTCCACATATCCTACGAAGAGGCAGGCATAGCTGGGGCCCATGCGGGTGCCCATGGCAACTCCTTTAGTTTGGAGGAAGTGGGAGGATTGAAAAGAGAAGTTATTCAGGGTGAGGACCAGTTCAGTCAGTCGAAGGAGGGTGTCAGTGGAAGGGTACTGGTTGGTGCGGCGGGAAAGGAAGAAGCGGAGGGCTTTGAGTCCTTCGTGATGGGGGATGGAGGTGTACAGGGACTGGACGTCCATAGTGAAAATAAGGCGTTGGGGACCGGGGAAGCGAAAATCCTGGAGGAGGTGGAGGGCGTGGGTGGTGTCCCGAACGTAGGTGGGGAGTTCTTGGACTAAAGGGGACAGGACCGTGTCGAGGTATTGGGAGATGAGTTCGGTGGGGCAGGAGCAGGCTGAGACAATGGGTCGGCCGGGGCAGGCAGGTTTGTGGATTTTGGGCAGGAGGTAGAAACGGGCGGTGCGGGGTTGTGGGACTATGAGGTTGGAGATCCCCTGAGGTGATGAGGTCCTGGATGGTCTGGGAGATGATGGTTTGGTGGTGGGAGGTGGGGTCGTGGTCAAGGGGCGATAAGAGGAGGCGTCCGCGAGCTGGCGTTTGGCTTCAGCGGTGTACAGGTCAGTGCGCCAAACTACCACCGCGCCTCCCTTGTCTGCGGGTTTGATGGTGAGGTTGGGATTGGAGCGGAGGGAGTGGAGGGCTGCACGTTCTGAGGGTGAGAGGTTGGAGTGGGTGAGAGGGGTGGACAGGTTGAGTCGGTTGATGTCACGGCGGCAGTTGGCTATAAAGAGGTCGAGGGCGGGTAGGAGGCCAGCACGGGGTGTCCAGGTGGATGGAGTGTGTTGGAGGCGGGAGAAGGGGTCGTCAGAGGGTGGACGGGAGTCTTGGTTGTGAAAGTAGGCACGGAGGCGAAGGCGGCGGAAGAATTGTTCAATATCTCGCCGCGTGTTGAACTCATTAATCCGAGGGCGTAGGGGAATGAAGGTGAGGCCCCTGCTGAGGACTGATCTTTCATCCTCAGAGAGGGGGAGATCTGGAGGGATGGTGAAAATCCGGCAACTGCAAATGTGTTGCTGGTCAAAGCACAGCAGGTTAGGCAGCATCTCAGGAATAGAGAATTCGACGTTTCGAGCATAAGCCCTTCATCAGAAAATCCGGCAAGGCTGGGAGCTAGGACCTGGAGCTGGGGCTGGAGCTGGAGCTGGGGGCGGGGTTAGAGATCGAAGTAGGGGCGGAGTTAGACGTGGTGACGTTGCTCGACGTGGGGGCGAGGTCATGCGTCGTGACGGAAATAAGCGTGGGGGCGGGGTTACATGAAGCGACGGGAGACGGCGTGGGGGCGGGGTTATGCGTAGTGACGAAAGACGGCGTGGGGGCGGGGAGACCTGAGGATTTGTGCTCCTGCAGGTGAGTGATGTCAGTGGGGGCGGAAGTGGCTGCGCCGACGGCAACCGGAGGGGCGGAAATGGTTGCGGCGACGGAGGAGTGGTGGTCATTCCCGGTGGCCGCGTGGGTCGCGGGTCCGTCGGCGATCGTGGAAGCGGTTGTGTGTGTGGTGGTCACCGGGGCAGTTGTTGGGGCGGCGATCGCGGGGGCTCCGAGGTCGGTGGGGGCGGAAGTGACGTCACGGTCGGCGGCGGCCTTTGGTGCCGCGGGCGCTGTGGAGGCCACATGTGTAATGGCGTCCGACAGGCCTGTGGAAGATTCTGGAATAGTTGAGGGGCCACGAGTGTGGGGGTAAGTACATGAAACAGTGAACCAGGCATTTGGTAGGATGGCCTTTATTGGTCAGAGCATTAAGTAGATGAGTTGGGAGGTCATGTTGTGGCTGTCCAGGATGTTGGTTAAGCCAATTTTGGAATACTACATTCAGTTCTGATCTCCCTACTGTGGAGTCAGACTGACATTTTCCTTACAGAAAAGCTCTACATTTAAATGACATTTTTGAGAAGGTAATTTATAGATTAGGATGTAGAGGTTAGGGTGGATTGGCTGTGCTAATTATTGACTTCCATCAACCTATTCCATCCGGAGAAATTTCCTCTCTGCAAAGTGTGGTTCACATTGGCAAATTCAATCTTCCTCCGGTCCTCAGGAACACACTATAATGCGTAATGTTCTCAATGTCTATTTAACGTTCAGTGGGGAAACTACTTTCAGTCCAACAGTTAGACAGAATTCCTCCGAAATGTCTTTGGCAAATGCACTGCTCCCACGAGAGCTCGTGGGCCCACAGTTCAAATGCTTTTAACAGCTTTTTTTTTCTAATTTCCCTGCCTTCCCAGGATACAGAATTTCTCCCACCAGAAATTGTTTGCCCTGAAAAAAATCCAGCAAGAACATGATTATGGAGCTCTCAGTAAAAATGCTTCATATGGGTCACCCAAGGTTAGAAATGGAAGAACATCACTGTTCAAAGCTACTGTTCGTTTGCCCTTTCAAAATTCCTTGAATTTAAAGTGTTCCATTATAGCATTTAATTATGATCCATTAAAAGCAGTATCCAGTCTCATCTGCTGAAAATGTGTTGCTGGTTAAAGCGCAGCAGGTCAGGCAGCATCCAAGGAACAGGAAATTCGACGTTTCGGGCACAAGCCCTTCTTCCTGTTCCTTTGATGCTTCCTGACCTTCTGCGCTTTAACCAGCAACACATTTTCAGCTCTGATCTCCAGCATCTGCAGACCTCACTTTTTACTCCTCGTCTCATCTGAGTGAGAAACTGACTCAAAAAGCGAAATAACTTTTCTGTCTGCTCTTTAGATGTGACATCCTCTCCCTCTCTCTGTTGATGCAACAGGGTTACCAGAGCTGGAGTTATCACTCTCGGAATACAATTGCTGATCGACAATTTATTTCAACTGCTTAACATAAGGATTTAAAAGCTGCTAGCCTGATCTCGCACAAAGCACAAAAAACAAACTGTTCACCTGTGCCTGTGCAGAGGAGAAATAGATCACAAAATAAGAACTGTTACCAGTCCCACAACTGTTACCAAAGTCCCAGCCTCTCCTTATAACTCAAACCCTCCAGTCTTGGCAACATCCTGGTAAATCTTTACTGAACCCTCTCGAATAGAATTCTCACATTCTGCACTCCTGAAACATTTACAATTTCTAACGATACTGGCTGCTCATTCACTGATCCAACTGATAAGCGACATTGGAAGCTTAGTGCAGGAGGCTGAAAGAAATGAGTAGCTTTAAAACACAAACCACTCGGAGCTCAAAGCCTTCAATGAGAGTCTGAGCTCAGCGTTAAGTTCACTTCACCTTTATTGTGACCCAACTTTTGTGAAAGCTTCAAATCCCCCTCAGCAAAAAGGCAGAGAAAAAGTAGCTGCTTTTTAAACAGCTCAAGGTCAAGGCACACCCACTCACGCCTATACCCCCACCCAACCTCACTGTCTTTACTATTGGTCAGCACAGAGATGTCCCTTTCTAATTGGATCTTGGTACAGCCGTAACCCGGAGGAAGTATTGCCTCACTCAGCAATTTCAACCCATACCCTGTATAGAGCCATCTGCCGCGGCGGGATTCAAACCCGGGAGCCCCTGGAACTGGGTTGATAGTCCAATCGATAATGGCACTCAGCCGTCGCTCCTTCAATCCCCCTGCGATGGTACATGAACTCGCTGGTGCCTCCGGAGGTGGGAGGAGCGGGTGAAGGCCTTCCCACACTCGGGGCAGGGGAATGGCCTCTCGCCAGTGTGGACCCGCTGGTGGGTCAGCCTGTCGGAAGAATTGCTGAAGGCCTTCCCGCACGTGGGACAGCTGAAGGGTCTTTCCCCTGTGTGGACCCGCCAGTGAGTCAGCAGGGTGGAGGAATTGCTGAAAGTCTTCCCGCACTCAGTGCAGCTGAAGGGCCTCTCCCCAGTGTGGACCCGCTGGTGCCTGAGCAGGGCGGAGGAATTGCTGAAGGCTTTCCTGCACTCGGGGCAGTTGAAGGGTCTCTCCCCTGTGTGGACGCGCTGGTGCCTCAGCAGAGAGGAGGAATTGCTGAAGGCCTTCCTGCACTCTGGGCAGCTGAAGGGCCTCTCCCCCGTGTGGACCCACTGGTGGTTTATCAGTCCAGAGACCTGGGTAAAGGCCTTCCCGCACTCAGGGCAGCTGTACGGCCTCTCCCCAGTGTGGATCCGCTGGTGGGTCAGCAGGGTGGAGGAATGTCTGAAGGCCTTCCCACAGACAGGGCAGGTGAACGGCTTCTGCCTGGTGTGACTACGCTGGTGAATCTCCAGGGAAGATGGGAAAGGGAAGCCTTTCCCGCAGTCACCACACTTCCACGGTTTCTCCAAGAGGTGGGATTCCTCGGGTTTCTCCATGGCCAAAGTTTGGAGCCACTCCCTGCTGTGAATTCCTCTTTCCAGGCCGTATAGCTGTTTTAGGCTCCACACTCAGTGCACTGCAATGGTAGGGTCTGTCATACAGTCCCACTGATGCTGAAAACGTACTGAAACAGGAACCAAAAAGCTTTGCTCCTTCTCACAGAATCATAGTTGAAAACCGTTGCGGTCCCGATGGATTGCGTGACCGTCAGACATTGACGTCAAAGTGAGGACTGCAGATACTGAAGAGTCATTATCGAAAAGTGTGGCGCTGGAAAAGCACAGCAGGTGAGTCAACGTTACGGACTTAAGCCCTTCATCTGTTGATTTTGAAACTTCCGTCCTCGGATTTTCAAATACAGTAGCGCCTCGACTTACGAACTTAACCCAAAAAGTTCGTGAACTGAATCAACTTTTCCCATTGTTTGGGAAGCGTAAGAATGGTTGGACGGCTGTTCACAGCGCACACGCCAAAGACGAACTGAATGAGATCATGCGGGGTCCGAGCGCTTTTGCGTTCAACAAGCGCGTAGCAAAGCAGAATAATGAAACCACGTGGTCGCACATGGGCTTTTTGCGTTTGTACCTTGAATTTTGTACGTACGTTGAAGCAAAGTTTTACGTACAATCCTGTTCGTAAACCGATTTGTACATGAACGTGGTCGTTCGTACGTCGAGGCGCTACTGTGCTCTGTAAAAAAAGATATGACAAAGGTCATCACTGTCGGTGCAGGGTAGAAATTCTGAACAAGCAATTCTATTTTCTGTGCAATATTCTTTTCTTTTGTTATTCCACAAAATTGAAAGCACCATCCCACTCTCTCTCCCCTCTGTCCTCACTCGGCCCTAACTAATTCTCCTGAAGGTGCTGATTCAGGATCTTACAGGGCAGAAAAGCAAAAACAGCAAGACTGCCATCTCTCTGAACTTTGAATACCTCCATCTGAAAAGCTAATATCTTTCACAACACTGGGATACTGCTGAGAGTGAGCAGGTCTGATTTTGGGAAGCAAAAAGAAAGTGTCAATTCAGGGTGAACCTGCCTCGCAGCCTCTTGAGGAAGAACCAGACACAAAGTGGTTAATGTCCCCGGGAAGGTGGGAGCAAAATGAGATGTCAAGGCATTAACATTGACGCCTGAGTCATAGAGATATATAGCACGGAAACAGACCCTTCTGTCCAACACAACTGTACTGACCAGATATCCTAAATTAATCTAGTCCCATTTGCTGGCATGTGTCATCCCCACCCCCTGTCCTGAGACCTTGAGCCTCCAAGCTGACCGTCAAAGGTTTGGTTCGTCCCTCCATTCTTTCCCAGTTGTCTTTGTAGATTTTGAAAACTTTCCCAATTCTCTGAGTATAGGATTTGGGAAGTTATGTTGTAGCTGTACAGGACATTGGTTAGGCCACATTTGGAATATTGTGTGCAATTCTGGTTTCCTTACTATCGGTAAGACGTTATGAAACTTGAAAGGGTTCAGAAAAATTTACAAGGATGTTGCCCGGGATGGAGGATTTGATCTATAGGGAGGCTAGGTCTGTTTTCCCTGGAGCGTTGGAGGCTAAGGCGTAACCTTATAGAGGTTTACAAAATCATGAAGGGCATGGATAAATAGCCGTGGTCTTTTCCCTGCGGTGGGGTGGTCAGGGTCCAGAACCAGAGGGCATAGGTTTAGGGTGAGAGGGGAAAGATACAAAAGAGATCTGAGGGGCAATGTTTTCACACAGAGGGTGGTACATGTTTGGAATGAGCTGCCAGAGAAGTGGTGGAGGTTAGTACAATTGCAATATTTAAAAAGCATCTGGACTGGTAAATGAATGGGAAGGGTTTCGAGGGATACGGGCCATGTGCTGACTGGTGGGACCAGATTGGGTTGGGATGTCTGGGCGGCATGGATGAGTTGGACCAAAGGGTCTGTTTCCATGCTGTATATCTCTATGACTAGTTGGACTAAAGGCTCTTTCTGTGCTGTATGACTCTGGAACTGTTCTGTACTGGTCTTAAAACCATGTTCTTGCCTTCCCCCACAAACATCCACTTCTTTGTTCAAAAATCAGATAACTCAACCATGAATATATTCAATGACACGCTTAACTGTAGGAAGACACCCCAGTTGTGAATTCAATTCCACATCCAAATATATCTCCATTTAAACAATGCACCTCCTTTCTGTTTTTCTTTGCCACAGCCGAGGCTATAACTTCATATTGTGGTACTGCATTTGCCCTGTGTTTGCCGATTGTGGTCCTCTCTATATCGGGGAGAGCGAGCGTAAACTTGGGGAATGGTTCACTGAGCATCACAGCTGGGTCCACAGAGCCGACCAGACCTCCCAGTCACCATCCATAACAATTCCCCTTTCTGACATGACCATCTTTGGCCTCCTCCATTGCCACAACGAACCTAACTGCAAATTGGAGGGACCACACCTCATCTTCCAGGCAGCCTACAGCCCGAAGGACTCAACGTTGAGTTTTTTCAATTTCAAAAAAACCTCTCTCCTTGTTCTCTGCCAGCAACCAGATCGTACCCTCTACCTGTCTTAACCTATCCCCGCTTCACTCCCACCCCCTTTATCTGCAGCTTCTCCAGCCAGCCCCAGCCCCGAGGATGGGTTACACCCGAAACGTCGACTTCTCCACTTCCTGCCTATCTATTTTGCAAATTGAGACACAGACCTGGACCAGCATTTCCAGAGTCTGTCCCCTTCCGGATTCACTCTTTTCTTTAAGTTGCTGCAAGTCAACAACGAACCCCAGAATGAAAAAGAAATGGAATGGGAGCAAGAGAGTGCCGTACTCACATATCTGGGACAGAGGAAGGAATTCGCAGTCTGGGTAAAGCTCTATCTTTATTCAGAGAGAGAGAGTATTAGGAGTCACAGCTTGAGAAGCTCATGGTCCGACTTCCGCATTCAGACAATGTGCTGGCTCTGATTGGCAGGAGGACCAGTCTCCTTCCAGTCTTCCAATGTTGCCTATTGGTCAATCAAAAGAAGGTTTCGCGCCTTTTTTGCGTACAGCGATGAGCATGCTCAGTGTTTTGCGGACACTGGTCAGCATGCGCACTGGGTTGCTGACACTGGCAAACATGCGCAGTATGCTCTATGGGGATGTTGGTGTTTCTGACAGATTTTAAGTGTCCAAATGCCAACAGCGGAAAAAAGATAGAGCCACAATTTTTTTTTCCCTGCGGCACGATATTTTATTCCTTTAGCATTTTGTCTGGCTGCTCAACTTTTGTATGTCGTTTCCCCTTGTCGTGGGGGCAAGGCACCGAGACCAGAACTGGAGGGCCGAGGTGTAGGGTGAGAGGGGAAAGATTTCTGAGGGTCCTAAGGGGCAATCCTTTCGCACAGAGGGTGGTATGTATATGGAATGAACTGTCAGATTACGTGGTGGGGGCTGGTACAATTACATTTAAAATGCATCTGGATGGGATATGAATAGGAAAGATTCAGAGACATAAGGTGCGACATACTGGCATCTGGTCGGCATAGACCGAAGAGTTTGTTTCCGTGCTGTACATCTGTGACTAGCACTCGGAGTATGGCTCCTTCATCAGGTGATTGTGGAGAATAAAATCATAAGGCACAGAATGGATGGAAAAACATTACAGTGCACTGAAATGATATATTGAAAAACCCTGGATTGTTAAGTCCTTCATCTTTTAGTATGGGCTGCTCGTATCATTCATTTCTAAATCACAGAAATTCCTGAAAGACATTTTCTTGGGATAAGTTTCATAAGAAAAGGTGACATCTCAGCACTGAGAATGCATTAAAGGTGTGAAATCAGGGTCTGTCTGTATGACAATCTTGAGTCAGACTGGTTCTATTTCCAAAGTGGAATTTACAAAATATTACATGGATTGAACAGCCTGCAGGTTGTGCATTTTTTGAGAAAAATAGAATGTCTCTGCAAAACTAATTCTGCAAGTACAAATTCACCCCCATGGATGTGTGTGTGTGTGTGTGAGAATGAAGCAGAGAAAAGTCTATTTCGTGCTGTATATCCCGATGTCTACTTGATAACAGATGCTTTAATTCTGTTGGTGTAAATATTGTTGTAAATCATAGCTGGGTATGAATAGTTAGATGTTAGGGAGAGAGAATGACTCAAGTTGGGCACTGTAAGAATCGTGGGAGAGCCCTAGTACTGGTTTACTTCTTCATGAACAAACATTAAGCACAAGCATTTATTTATTTCTAATTTTGTTCTGTTTTGCTTGTTTGATTTCCGGCTAGGACTACACCCTGTCTGATGGTTGACAGGCTGGGGATTGTGGCTTGGGTCTTGATTGACTGAATGTTTTATTGTTCCAGAAGGTGTAGGGGTGGGGGGTCAAAGTTTCAGCAGAAGTCCAGCAGACCAGAACAGAACAATATCTTACTCTGTGGGTACAGGGACATCAGAGGACAGAGAAATCAGGACCTGAAATCTGAGCTGACACCAGACTTCCCTGTGATCAGTGCTTTGATGAGCAGCGTCAACCCTCTACCTTCACCTAGCTTCCCATTTGACTATCACCTCGATATTCAGGATCCAATCCTTGTCATCCTGAAGCCATGCCTCTGTAAGGAGTCTCAGATCATAATTATTCTCTTCAATGTGTGCAGTCAATTTTGTTACAATGCACCACACTTTCAGAAACATCGTTTTTAGTTTCAAGTTTTGTGATCTTCAGATCCAGTTTTGATTGCTGGTACATTTACTCACCTTGTCCCTTTCTATCATTCTCTGATGTTCATTTTCCACATCACTACATTGCTCACTGGCCTTGATTTGGATTGGCCATGCTAAATTGCCCATAGTGCGCAGGGATGTGCAGGTTAGGTTGGTTAGCCATGGGAAAGGCAGGGTTATAGTTTCATAGTAAAAGAAGTAGGAATTGGCCATTTGGCCCATCGAACCTACTCCACCATTCATTATGATCATGGCTGATATATCCATCGTCTGAGATCCTCCTCTCTGCATTGTCCCAACTACCCTTAATTCCCACACCATGCAAATACCCATCCAACTGTGTTTTGAATATACTTAATGAAGATGCCTCTACTTCTTCCTTGGGCAGAGAATTCCATAGATTGACTACTCTCTGGGAAAAGCAGTTCCTCCTCATCTCTGTCCTAAATCTACTCCCATCAACTTGAGGCTTGGTCGAATCCACAAGCAGAAATGACTGGGTTGGGTAGGGTAGGGTAGGGTAGGGTTCATCCCCACAGTGCAATTAATTCCCACTTTCCATCGAATTCCCACTTTCCATCGAATTCCCACTTTCCACCAAACTCCCAGATGTACTCACTCACTCGGTTGCTGTCTCACAAACGAAAGACTTCATTGTAACTTCTTTTGCTCCCAGTAAGGGCACAATATCTTGGAAAGCTGCTCTGAAAGTCCAACCACACTTCTGCATTCACCAAACACAATTCCAGTATTACAGCACAGAAACAGCCCTTCTGCCCCAACTCGTCTGTGCTGGGGGGATATGTTAAGCTAGATATGCTTGCAAGCAGTTACAAGCAGCTGCATCTTGCTTCTGCAAAAATCGCAAGGCAGAATCGTGAGGGTATATTCCAAGAAATAACTAATTAAAGGAGATGGTCGACAGATCGAAGCAGATGTATTAACATGACCGTAGCAATGGTCACGCATATAGGGAGTTAGTATGAACAAGATAACCAAATAAGACCCTGTGTTGCATCAGCAAAAGTAAAAAGACCCAGCTATCGGTTGGGGGGGGGGGGGGTTGCACGCCACAGACAGATGTGGGAAACCGATCAGATTAGCAGAAGTCAGAGGGGAGTCTGGAACAAACTCAATCTTCATTCAGAGAGAGAGCAGCAACTTCCGAAACTCGTGTTCCAGCTTCTG
>NW_026867485.1:595008-670986 GCF_020745735.1 Hemiscyllium ocellatum | reverse complement strand
ATGTGACAGGAATCCAAGGTCCTGGTTGATGCCATCTCATGTGTTCCGAACTTGGCTACCAGCCTCTGCTGGACCACTAAAACTGAATAAGCAGTTACATAGCACACATTGGAGAGGGCAGGGTGGGACTTGCCTTTCGATTTGCAGAAAGTTGGAGGTTCTGGGTGCTGGAAACTAGGGGAAAACACATCATGGTGGACCTTCAGCTCAGAGAGAGATGCAGATAGAAGCCAGGCTGCAGACACGTTGGGGGAATCATCAAACCCCCTACACTGTGGAAACAGGCCTTTGGTCCAACAATCCACACTGAACCTCTTTAGGCATCCCACCCAATAACCTCCACAGCTAATCCCTGAATTTAGAACACCCAATCCACTCTAAGCTGCACATCTTGGGACCTTGGGAGGAAACCAGAGCACCAGAGATTGGGGAGGGTGTGGGTGGGGGGGGGGGGGGGGGAGGGGGGGGGGGTAGGAAAATGCAAACTCCCACAGACAATCACCCTGAGGGTGGGATCAAACTCAAGTCCCTGGCACTGTGAGGCAGCGGTGCTAACCACTGAGCTGCTGCCGCGCCGCCCACAGTCTTGGATTGAAGGAATCGATTGACTTCATTCCAGGGTTGAAGGAATGGATTAGCTTCATGCCAGACACTCCAGCCCGTTTGGGGAATTGAATTTGCTTCCACAGAGTTTCCATGCTGCGGGGGTCATTGCGTCTCAGCAGCTTCAACGATCCAAAGAAGGGCTCGTCTACAGCGAGAACTCTAGTCCACATTTCGCTACAGAGTTAAAGTTGTCTGCACAGTCAGAACCCTGGAACACTCCCACGCAGGCTGCGTGTAATCACGGGGCTTCTCAAGTCACGTTGATGCTTGAAATAATTTGCCCTCCTGGATTCAAACGCTGCTGATATTCAGGCCCTGAGTAAATTTCTTGTACACGCCTGAACAGCAAATCCTCCTCTGCTAATACCTTGAGAAAACAGATCATTGCTGTCAGTGCAGGGCAGGAAATAGGATCGGAGAATTCTAGTTTGTACCGAACAGCCTTCCCTATCTCCTGCCTGAAATCTCTGTTTCCCAATTCCTCCACCTTTCAATGGATTCCAACTTGAATTCATCCTTCCATCCTCCTGTTTTTGGCCAGTTCCCCTCACCGGAAAGCGCTGACTCTCGGTTCAGTTTCTTAGTCTCTTCTTGCCATTCCCAGTATATTGCCCACATCTTTATTTAGTTTTTAAAACAGAAAGGCAGTGGTTTGCTGATGCCAGGATCTGAGGGTAACTACGCTCACACTCCAGATTCTCTCTCGCATCATTCACAAAAATCTGCAGTGCACATGTAGAAAGAAGGGGTTGCTAGGAGTGGGTGGGACGCATTTACCAACTCCCCATTCAATCAAGATCCAATCATGCCCACAGCACCCCCAGTCTATTCTCTCTCGCTATCCCTAGCTTCCCCCCGCCCCTCTCACACACATGCCACTCTCTGCACCTCCGTCCATTCTATCTCCATACCCTCTGCCCCCTGTCCAGTCCAGTCTCTCATCCACCCTCTGCCTTCCTCCATCCAGTCCCTCTCCCCACACTCATTTTCTCTCTCCTCCCACTCTCTGCCCCCTCCATTCTCTCTCTTCCCCCACCCTCTCCTAACATTCATTGTTGCTCTCTTTCTCCCACCCTCTGCCCCCTTCCATTCTCTCCCCGCCCACTGACCCACGTCCATTCTCTCTCCCCACACTCTGCAACCCCATTCTCTCTCTCTCTGACAAACGCTCTGCTCCCCACCCTGTGCACCCCCAGGGTTTCTCTAACTCCAATGCTCTGTCCTCATGTCCATTTCTCTCTCTCTCTTCCGCCTAGCCTCTGTTTCCCATCCAATTTCTCTACCTGCACCCCCACCCTCATCCTTTCTTGTGCCTCGAACCCTCTTCGTTCACTGTATCAGCCCTTCTCAGGACAGAGAGAGCATGGATGGTGATGACTCTACCTGGGAGATGGGAGGGGGTGGTGTGAAAAATGGCCGATCTTTAACATTGAGAATCGCTAAAATGATATTTTCAAAAACATCTGTAAAGTTTGAAAGCAAATTCAATTATTTTTCTAAAAAGCAGCAGCCATTTTTCTGAAACTTGCATTGAAATCTGTGCAATTAGCCCACAGTTGAGAATAGGCTGTAAAGATGGAATGGCCAAGTCCTCGTCTTGTGAAGTTGGTTCAGATTAAGTAGAAATAGAGTCATAGAGTTGCAGAGCAGGGAAACAAGCCTTTCGGTGCATGCCAACCACATATTCTAAATTAATCTGGTGATCCATTTGCCACCATTTGGCCCATATCTCTCTCAACCCTTCCTATTCATATTCCTATCCAGATGCCTTTTAAATGTTGTAATTGTTCCAGCCTCGACCACTGTCTCTGGCAGCTCATTCCATACATACACCACCCTCTGCATGAAAATGTTACCAGTTCGGTTCCAATTAAACCTTTTCCCTCTCAGCCTAATCCTATGCCCCTTCAGTTTTGGATTTCCTCTACCCTGGGGAAATGACATTCAAAGATTGAGCAGCCAGACAAAATGCAAAAGGAATAAACTGTTGAGCCCCAGGAAAACAAAAGAAGTGTGGCTCCAGCCTGTTTTTCTCTCCGATTGGCAGTTGGACCAGCATCTCCACTGGGCACACTGCGCATGCTTTTCGGTGTCAGGAAGCATTGCGCATGTACGCTGGTGTCAGCAAAATACTGCGCATGCCCCTTACTGTCAGCGGAAACGGCACGCAACATTCTTCTGATCGACCAATGGGAAGCCCTGAAGGACCGGAAGGAGTGCGGTCTTCCTGCCATTGAGAGCCTCCCCCCTATTGTCTGAATGCGGAAGTTGGATCAGGCGCTTGTGAAGGTGTTGCTGCTCCTCTCTCTATGAATGAAGATTGAACTTCATCCCAGACTGCAACTTCTTTCTTCTGTCCAAAATGTGTGAGTACAACTTACTCTTCTCACCCCCTTTCTCATTTTATTTTTTCACTCTGGTGTTCAGTTCTTCACTTGCAGCAAAGTTGGTTCAGGTATGTGTCTTAATTGGCAAACACATGGTAAATGTATTTATGCAGTATGAAGTTATAACCTTCCCTATGAAATAAAAACAGAAAGCAGGTACATTGTTTAAATGGTGATATACTGGAATATGGAGTAAGTGAGGACTGCAGGTACCGAAAATCAGAGTCGAAAATTGCGGCGCTGGAAAAGCACAGTTGGTCAGACAGCATCCAAGGTGCAGAACAGTCAACGTTTTGGGCAAAAGCCTTTCATCCAGGAATGATGTGTGGATGTACAAACGTGCCTCAGCTACCTTCTGCTCAGGCTTTCTACTCCAGTCAATGCCAGTTGTCACATAGGTGCAGCAAGCAATCAGCAAGGCAAGTGGTGTATTAGCAAGAGGAACTGAGTTCAAAGTGGGGGTGCCTTCCTGTAGTTAGGGAGGTATTAAATATATTCAAAGCTGAGTTCATCTGACTTTTGAATCTCAAAAATAGTTATGGGGGAAGACAAGAAATTAAAAATATATATTTTTATTCAAAACTTTTTCAAATCTCTCGCAACACCTCTATATACAAAAAAGAACAATACCAAAATACAGAAAAATAGTAGTACAACAATTTCATATTATGATACTATTAATAATGAGCTACCTATTATTCTACTAGGACAAACTTAGCTTAAACTAAACTACAATCAAATTGAATAAAAATAAAATTAAACATAATTTAAGTTAATTTGAATTCTATCACATTACTTTATTCTATTTCACTCACCATACCTCCATTAAGGCTTCCATCCATGGGAGCACCAGTTATTGCACCCGTATTCTTTTCACCCAGCCTTGCCCTCCCAGGGCCCCATGAGCGCCCAGACTGATTCCCACAGCTATACCACGGCTCTAATTAATACTGCTGATCAGTCTGCATCAATATAATTTAGAAAGGGCTGCCACGTCTTGTAAAACTACTGTTTTGTGGTGCACCATATTTGTGAGGTCATCTTGGGGGCGGATGCTCCATCACCAGCATATGCCAGGCCATAAGCCCTGGGTGTTTTTCCAATGTCCAACTCATTAAAATGTTCTTCCTTGCACAGTGCGTAAGAATGTTACACAGTCTGTTTCTGTGTTCTCCGAGAGAAGGCAAATTTGTCAACCCCCAGGATGTCCTTCAGCTCCCTTACTATAGCACTCCAGTATCTCTGGATCTTACAACATGACCAATAGCAGTGTGTGAGTGCCTATACTAATGTTACATTTGGGATACCCTGGTGATGCGCCACTCTTGAACCTAGCTAGCCTCTCTGGCACCACATAAGCCCTGTGTAAAATCTTCAATTGCATGCCCTGTGCTTTGTTACAAGTTGAAATTTTCCTTACATTTTCCCATATATCTTGCCATACTTCTAATGAAATATTCTAGCTCCCGATTCCACATGGTAGAGAGTCCCTCCACATCTCCTAAGGTATGTCCCTTCTGTGAATGATACAACGTACTAACTGAAAGAGCGCCTGTACAGAATACTCTTTACTCCACATTTGACCTGTAAAGCTGAGCCAGGAGTGTGGTCTTCCTCTGTATATAATCCCTTAGCTGAAAGTACCGGAAAAGGCCCCTATTAGACAATGCATATTTCTGTCTTAGCTGGCTAAATGACATCAAGACCTAACCCTCAAATAAATCTTCCCTCCAGGAGATTCCCTTATACTCCCATGACTTAAAGCCGGAGTCTATTGCCCCAGGTTTAAATCCTTAGGCTGCCACCTGCGGGGTAATCAGCGAGGTCTTCAGCCAATTGCCCTTGTCTTGCCTCAGTGTCCTCCAGGCTTTCACTGTATTTAAAATGATTGTACTCTTTCACTGCTCAGTCTCGGATTTCATCTTATCAATGAATAATAGATTAACTCGGGAACATCTCGACTGCAATGCTTCAACGTCAAGCAAAATCAACCCGTGTCCCCCCATGCCCAGTCACCCACATATGCTAAGAAAGCGCTTATTTGATATCTCTCCAAGTCCAAAAGATCCACTCCTCCTCACCCTGTGAGAGCTGCAATTTGGTAAACTTAATTAGGGGGCGACTGCGACACCAAATAAAATAACCTAACCAACCATTGAGCCTTAGTAATACTCATCTGGGTAGCAACAACAGGAGCATTCTCATGGGGTACAACAGGCGAGGAAGAACATTCATTTTAATCAGAGCTATTCGGCCTAACCATGATAATGGTAATCCGTCCCACTGCTGTAAATCCTGCTTTATCCTCTCCAGTAATTGTACATAGTTAGCTTTATACAGCTGGTGGAAGGCAGGGGTAATAAAAATTCCCAAATACAAAAGCCCTTTTGACGACCATCTAAACAGGAACTGCATTCCATCCTCCAGCATGGCGTCTGATTTTGTAAAGTTGATCCTGCAGCCTGAAAAACTTCCAAATAAATTAATTGTTTGAATCAATCGAGGAACAGACTCCTCCAGATTGGCCAAGAACAGAAGGACATCATCAGCATATAGGGTCATCTTATGCTCCCCCATTCCCATTCCTGGCGCTATTATTTCAGGATTCCTCCTGATAGCCTCAGCTAATGGCTCAATTGCCAAGGTAGATAGCAGCAGTGAAAGAGGACATCCCTTTCGACTACCTCTCCCAGCATTAAAGTTATCTGACTTAGTGCCGTTTGTGATGATTGCTGCCTTAGGATCATTATACAACACCACCACCCATCTAGCAAAGGTTGTCCCCAGATCAAAGCGCTTGAGGATCCCAAACAGGTACAGCCATTCTATCTGGTCAAACGCCTTTTCTGCATCTAGGGAGGCCACCGAACCCAGGATCAACCTTTGCTGGCATACCTGCACCATGTTCAGTACCCTCCTGATATTGTTGGAGGAGCTACGCCCTTAACAAAACCCATCTGATCTTCTTTCACAATACAGGACAACACCTTTTCCAACTTCAGGGCCAGCGTCTTGGGTAGAATTTTAAAATCTACATTCAACAGTGAAATGGGTCTGTATGAAGCACATTCTTCGGGCTCTTTCCCCATCTTTTATAATGAGGGAGATATTAGCCTCCCTAAGAGAGGGCGGAAGACAACCCATGCATATGAATAGCTATACATCCCCAGAAGTGGCTCCACCAACACACTTATGAATTCCTATAGAATTCACTTGGGAATCCATCTGACCGTGGTGCTTCATTGCATCCTGCACCTCCTGTATTGTCATAGGCATATTCAACAGGAAACCTGTTCCACGTTTATACTAGGGAGGTGCAGGATCTCAAAAAAGGCCTGCATTCTTACTGCTCCATGTTCATCTCCCTCTGACCGATATAACTCTGCAAATTATTCCCTAAATCTAACATTAATCTTCTTTAACTCACGGGTAACTTTGCCAGCCTTCTCTCGAACAGACATAATAGATTGGGAAGCATTTTACTTTCTGGCCAGATATCTATCTGACTTATCTCCAACTTCCAACAATCTTTGTTGAGCAACGCAGACCTTTATTTCCCCAGTGTGTGCAATGAGTTGGGAGCAGCCGGAGAGCTGCAGCTTGACCAGTGAAGGCCTATTATAGTATACTTCCTCAGCTATCTGCAGACGGGTCTCCAGCATCTGTTGTTGCTCCTTCCTCTGCGTCCTTCTAGTCATTGAATAAAAAATAATCAAGCCTCATAAATATGCCTTATTGGCCTCCTACAGTATTTCCGGATTACTGGCCGTACCCAAGTTGGTACCCAGAAGGCTCTGAACTCTTGTGATGTACTCAACAAATTTGCTATCCCTTAACAGGAATGGGTCCATGACCAGTGCTGTGCATCCATTCCACCACTCTTGATTTTACCATCAAAATACACTGGCACATGGTCCGACACAGCTATATTGCCAATTTCACAAGCCAATGTTCTGTCCAAGCAATCCAATGGCATTAAAAAGTGTCAGTTCCCATGTGGTACTTGTGTGGGTTAGAAGAGAAAGTAAAGTCTCTTCCATTAGGGTGGAGATGCCTCCACACATCCATTAATCCCAACTCCTTGCACATGTCCACCAACTGCTTAGGTTGCGCTGGTGACCTGCCTGGGCCCTTGGCACCCTGTCTACTTCGGGATCTATTAGACGATTAAAATCCTCTCCAATGACCATGCAGTGTACCCCAAGACTCATTAATTTAGCAGCTGCATCAATTAGAAATTTAAGAGGGTGCACCGGGGGACAATACACATTCAGGACGCCATACTCTTCACTATGTATTAGAGCTTTAAGAATGACGGACAGTCCATGTTCGTCCTTAATTTGCTCAATTACCTGGAAAGGGAGGTTCCTTCTTACCAGTATAGCAACTCCTCTACACTTGGAGCTAAAGGAGGAGAAGAATACCTTATCACAACCTCCTTGCTGCAGTTTCAGATGTTCCTTATCAGTTAAATGTGTCCACCCTTTCCTTCCCGAGGCTTGACAGCACCTTCTTTCTTTTTAATGGGGGAATGGCTCCCTTTTACATTCCAGGCGCACCATCTGAACGAATCAGTAGACATGGCCATCCAGGGAAGCCTGTGGTTTCCCAAGAGGAGGAAGCTTATCTGAGGTGCGGTGAGCAACAAAGACATTAACTCGATAAAGTCTAAAAACTGCTCCTATTAAAACTACTATAAATAAAAATCTAACCACCACATATAACTTAAGCAAATGCTCAAATAACCCCCAATTATGTAGAGATCTCTTTCCCCCCCACCCCAACCCCCACCATTGCCATCAGCCTGGCTCCTTCCCACTGAAGCTGTGCCCCAAACGCCAGGCAATTCACAGATTGAAAAAAAACATGTTATTTACATTCTGAGAGTTAACAATGGTTGCCCATCTCCCCACACCCCTTCTCCATACATCTTAAACACAGGGATAGCCACCCCCAATCCAAAAACAAAAGGACAGCAGTGAAAAAAAGGCCCCAGACAATACCTAACTGACCGATATACTAAATAATTCCAGTTTTACGCCAAGGCAGTACGTATAAAGCCGATAACCACAAAATAAGGGGCAAAAAAGTAGCATTGTCTGGAATGACGTCCCTCCCGCCTTCACCCCAACTCAATTTCTTTAATTCAGAGAATTCGCAAAGTCCTTCGCCTTTTCTGCTGAATCAAATTATATACCGTCCCTCCATGAGTAAAACGCAATACAGTCAGGGACCTCAAGGAATATTGTACGTTCAGATCCCTTAATTTTCTCTTAACTTAATTAAATGCCCTTTTCTTAATCCAGGCTCCTGAGAAGTCCTGAAAATATATTATTCTGATCCTTTGTACATTAGAGCCTGTGGATCTCTTCCCAGTCTTCTTGCTGTTTCAATCACTGGTTTTCTTTATAATGCAGGAGCCACACTAGGACCACGCGGGGCTGCGGGTCCGACCCGGACCTGCACATTTCGATCCAGTGTGCCCGCTCCACACTCAACAGGCCCGACTCCAACTCCAGCCCCAGGAATCCAATAAGGTCTTCACCTTCCTCGCGTTCCGGAAGACCCACGAGCTGTAAGATTTTTCTTCTACTTTAGTTTTCCAGGTTGTCCACTTGCTCCTGAAGGGCCCGAACCTGGTCTTCCAGCGTTTGGATCCTTCCTCCTGAGACCTCCGCCACGGTCCTCTCCTCCGCTGCCTATTCTCTTCGGGCCAACACGTGAATTTCCTGTCCATGCTTTTGCAGCGTGGCAGATAGTGGTTCCACCGCTGCTTCAATCTTTTCTCGGAGATTGGCAAACTCCGAGAGTAACTGTTGCTGTCCCATTAAATCCACAGGGATTGCCCTGGAAGTTTGAGCAATGGCTCCAAGCACCCCCAATGCAGTTGGGGAGTGCCCTACCTGCTGCACCCCTTTCGGCCCCTTTCCTTCATTTGCTTTCATTTTGTTCCTAAAGCTGTCAAACCACAATTATAGCAGCTCCAGACATTCAGTAAGTTTATATTCGCAATTTTTTTCTTCTACGGATGGTTAATGAGGTGGGGGGAGGGGTAAAAGTCCACCTTGCCGGGGGTGTGGCACAGAGCCCAGCACAGCAGACCACTCAAACCACCGCCATCTCGGATTTCCAAGAAAATGGTTTTAAGACCAGTACAGAACAGCTACAGAGTTTTCCAGCACAGAAACAGATCCTTCGGTCCAACTAGTCTATGCTGACTATGTTCTCAAACCCAACTAGTCCCATCTGCCAGTGATTGGCCCATATCCCTCCAAACCTTTCCTATTCATGTACTTTTCCAAATGTCTTTTAAACATTGTCACTGTACATACATCCACTACTTCCTCTAGACACCCATCCCACACACAAACCACTCACTGTGTGAAAAAAATGGAGCTCTTCGTGTCTTTTTAAAATCTTTCTCCTCTCCCCTTCAAACTTTGCTCCCTAATCTTGAAAGCCCCACCCTAGGAAAAGGACACCTGCCTTTCACCTCATCTGTACCCCTCATGATATTATAATCCTCTATAAGGTCACCTCTCAATCTCCTCTGCTCCAGTGAAAGAAATCCCAGTCTCCACTGCCTGCAGGTATATTCATGTTCAGTTATGATGTGTTCGGTGTTGGTGCAGGCTCAAATGGCCTACTCCTGCTCCCAATTCTCTCACTGTGTGTCCAGCACAGCATTGGGAGATTGGGAAAGGGGAGGGATAGATATCTTGTTTGTTTTTATTTTTAAAATGCACTTGATTCCACAAATAAAAGCAACAGGTACAAGTACAGCACATGCAGTATTCCTCATAGCAGCTTCAAGGTTTTGTGTCATCTTCTTCCGTGTTGGCTCCAGCACATTCGGCTTCCTCCTCCCCCCCCCCCCCCCATCCACCCCCCCACCCACCCAATCCCCGCCCTGAGCTGTTGATGCTTACATTCTATCAAATAAAGAGAGGGATAGACAAGGTCTTTTCTCTGGGAGTGTAGAACTATACAGTAATAGGTTTAGGGTGAGGTGGCCCGGGGAGGAGGCGAGGGATTTAAAAGGAACCTAAGGGGCAATTCATGCAGAAGATGGCCCGTGTAAGGAAAGAGCTGCCAGAGGAAGTAGTAGATGCTGGTATAATTATGACACATTTAAAAGGCATCTGGATAGGTTTATGAATAGGAAGGGTTTAGAGGGATATGGGCCAAATGCAGTCAAATTAGACCAGATTCGGTGAGGATATCTGGTCAGCATAGACCAGTTGGACCAAAGGACCTGTTTCTGTGCTGTATATCTAGATGACTCTGATTTGCCACACCAGTCTGTTCAATTTCTCTCTGGTGTCATAGCCTTGGTGTCTCATTCCAAAACTCCCCACCCCCGTGGGGGCACGTTAACCATTTTGTGTCTGATTGGTTGTCAAGAAGCTGCTTTGCAGGTTCATCCTGAATTTACACACTATATTTTTGCTTCCACAACTCAGACCTGCTCACTCTCAACAGTATCCCAATGTCGTGGAAGATATTAATTTTCAGGTGGAGGTATCCAAAATTCAGAGAGGTGTCAGTTGTGACTGTTTTGCTCTTCTGTCCCTGTCAGATCCTGAACCAGCACTTTCAGGAGAATTAGAATGGAGTGAGAACAGAGGGAGAGAGAGTGAGTGAGAAAGTGGGATGGTGCTTTCAGTTTTATGGAATAACAAAAGAAAAGAATGTTCTGCAGAAAGTAGAATTGCTTGTTCTGAATTTCTACCCTGGACTGACAGTGATGACTTTTGTAATCTCTTTTCAGAGTATTTGATCTGAAGATGAAGTTTCAAAATCAACAGATGAAGGGCTTATGCCTGAACCATTGACTCTCCTGCTCCTCGGATGCTGCCTGACCCGCAGTTTTCGACTCTGATTCTCCAGCATTTGTGAGTCACTCAATCCATCGGGACTGCAACAATTTTCGACTGTGATCCAATTGGTTCCTGTTTCAGTCCGTTTTCAGCATCAGTGGGACTGGAAGAGAGACCCTACTGTTGCAGCAACGCACGGAGTGTGGAGCCTGAAACAGTTAACTGGCCTGAAAAGAGGAATTCAAGGCTGGGAGAGGACATACACGCGTTTGTGTGCAACTGTAGCTTTGGCCATGGAGAAACCATGGAAGTGTGGCGACTGCGGGAAAGGTTTCCGTGTCCCGTCTGCCCTGGAGACACATCGGCGCAGTCACACCAGGGAGAAGCCATTCTCCTGTCCTGAGTGCGGGAAGGCCTTCAGTGATTCCTCTGCCCTGCTGAGGCACCGGCGAGTGCACACAGGGAAGAGGCCCTTCAGCTGCCCTGAGTGCAGGAAGAGCTTCAGCGATTCCTCCGCCCGGCTGAGGCACTTGCGGGTGCACACAGGGGAGAGGCCCTTCAGCTGCCTCAAGTGTGGGAAGACCTTCAATGATTCCTCCGCCCTGATCAGGCACCAGCGGCTGCACACAGGGGAGAGGCCCTTCCGCTGCCCCGATTGTGGGAAGGTGTTCACTCGCTCCTCCCACCTCGTGATTCACTGGCGGGTCCACACCGGTGAGAAGCCCTTCCCCTGCCCCAAATGTGGGAAGGCCTTCAGCGATTCCTCTGACCTGCTGGCCCACCGGCGGGTCCACACTGGCGAGAGGCCATTCACCTGCTCTGTCTGCGCGAAGTGCTTCACACGCTCTTCCGACCTGCTGAAGCACCAGCGTGTCCACACTGGGGAAAGGCCCTTCAGCTGCTCTGAGTGCGGGAAGGGCTTTACTCAGGCATCCCACCTGCTGACACACCGGTGGGTCCACACTGGGGAGAGGCCGTTCACCTGCCTCGAGTGCGGGAAGGGCTTTGCTGTCTCCTCCAGTCTACTGACGCACCAGCGGGTCCACACTGGGGAGAGGCCGTTTGCCTGCCCTGAGTGTGGGCAGAGGTTCACAATGTCCTGCAGTTTGAACAAGCACCAGCGGAGGCACCAATGCTCCCAACAATCAGATTCTGCCGGTAACACTGCTGAGGGTCACCCCCAGGTCTGAACCTCCTGCCCTTTCTGACAGTGGGGGTAATAAGAGTTGGTAGGCTTTTTTGTTTTCTACTGGGGGAGTGGAGGGGGAAGGGGGGGTGGTGGCTCAGTGGTTCGCACTGCTGCCTCATAGCGCCAGGGACCCAGATTTGATTCTATCCTCAGGGTAACTGTCTGTGTGGAGTTTGCATGTAATTCCCCTCAGTGTCTGCGTGGGTTTCCTTTGCGTGTTCCAGTGTCTTCCCAAAGTCCAAACGTGCACATGTTTGGGAGAATTGGCCAAGCTAAATAGTCCCACAGTGATCAGGAACGTGTAGATGTGCTGCATTAGTTCAGGGTAAGTGCAGAGTGATAGGGTAGGAGAATGTGTCTGGATGAGTTACTCTTCATAGGGTCGGTCTGAACTTGTTGGGCAGAAGGGCCTGTTTCCACACTGTAGTGATTGTATGATTCCATGAACATTTCTTCCAGTGGGCACTGCTGCTCATTGAGCCCAGGACCAGCACGAACCTAAGACCATTGGAGCAGAAGTTAGGATATTTTGACCCATCGAATCTGCTCCACCATTTGTTAGAGACAAAATAAAAAACAGACAAGCAGGAGGCTGGGCACAACAAGGCAGGCAGCACCAGGAGGTGGAGAAGTCAGCATTTCAGGGATTATCCCTCAGGACTGAAGAAGGGTTCTACCCGAAGCATTGACATCTCCATCAGAAATGATTTACCAGGATATTGTCAGAACTAGAGGACATAGGTTTAGAGTGAGAGGGGAAAGATTTAAAAGGGACCGAAAGGGAAAACGTTTCATGCAGAGTGTGGTGCGTGTATGGAATAAGCTGCCAGAGGAAGTGGAGGAGGCTGGTAGAATTACAGAATTTAAAAGACATTTAGTTGGAGACGTGAATAGAAAGGGTTAGAGGGATTTGGGCCAAGTGCTAGCAAATGGGACTAGATTAATTTAGAATATCTGGTCAGCGTGGACGAGTTGGACTGAAGGATCTGTTTCTGCGCTGTACCTCTCTACGACTACCGGTCCTGATGTAAGTTTAGAACTGAGTAACTTTGCATAATTCAATCTTGTTGAATTCACCTCCTGAAAGGTTTCAAATGAACCCCTCCAAGTGATATGATTTAACTACACCAAGTTGGATAAAGTATCCCATCAAGTTCAACATGAATGCGCAGTTGAAGAAGTCAGAAGTCACACAACACCAGGTTACAGTCCAACAGGTTTATTTGAAATCCCAAGCTTTAGGAGCATTGCTCCTTCATCGGTGCTGCTCCTTCATCACTTTACCTGATGAAGGAACAGTGCTCCGAAAGCTCCTGAATTCAAATCAATCTACTGGGATTCTCACCTGGTGTTGTGTGACTTCTGACCTGTCCACCCCCTGCACCTCTGCATCAGAGTTGACAAATGAGATCAGATTTTATTCAGCCTGATTTAGAGAGATATTCATCTGGATGTCCTTATGCCTGAAACATCCATTCTCCTGCTCCTCGGGTGCTGCCTGACCTGCTGTGCTTTTCCAGCGCCATACTCTCAACTCTGATCTCCAGCATTTGCAGTCCTCACTTTTTCCTGGTTCATGTGGAAACTCAACACTGTCAGAGTGACAAAGAGACGCCAGTCATAGAGTACTATAGCACAGAGACAGGCCCTTCAGCCCAAACCGGTCCATGCTGACCAAAATGTTTGTCAACACTAACCTCATTTCCCTGCACTTGGCCCATATCCTTCTCAAGCTTTCCTATCCATGTATTCGTTGAAACACCTTTTCAAAGTTGTTGATGTACCTGCTTCAACCACTTCCACTGGCAGCTGTTTCCCCAGGCGAACTAGATTCTGTAAATATTTTGCCCCACATCTTTTCTTCCATCTTTCTCCTCTCACCATAAAAACGCGTCCTTGGTCTAGAAATCCTCCCCCTAGGGAAGAGACAGCTACCATTAACCCAACTCTACCCCTCATGGTTTCAAAATATTGCCTCTCAACTTCCTTGGCTCCACTGGAAAAACATCCCAGCCTATCCAGCCTAAATTCTAATTTGATAATAATGGCAGTGATGATTTTGGCTGTGTGTGTGTCAAGGATCTCTCATTTCTAAGCCAATGCCGTGCCTCTTAAGTTCACGTCATCTTAAAACGAATGGCATCCCATTCATTTAAAATGTCCATGTTTTCTGTGCAAAGTGAGTCCTGGTCAGGAAATAGGCAGCAGTGTCTTTTATTCCCGTAGACTGCTCTGTTTTGAGATGTATGAGTAAATCTTCAGAACAAAAGATTAGTGCAGCCTTTATTCATGTCTCATTATTAAAAACACTTTCTCCATTTACAGATGTGATTGAGAAGCTTCTCCCAATGAATCTTTGACTGATAATAGCATTTGTCAGGCTTTTGAAAGTCACTGTAGCTCTGTCACAGCACATGGGAGGGCTATTTCAGACACAACGCATCATGCAGAAAATTCTCCCACATCAGTCGAGTAAAGTTGACGTCTTTTTAAGACATTGTGAAACTTGAAAGGATTCAGAAAAGGTTTGGAAGGACGTTGCCAGGGCTCCAAGGTTTTAGCTTTATAACAGTATTGATGACATTCTCTTGAATGCAATGGAGTCAATATTAATCCCAGCCTCTTGGTGTGGTTGTGGGTGAATCACCTTAATTTGGCTCCTGACTCAGAGACCGACAGAGAATCAACTGCTGAAACAATGATTTGCACTTTACTGCACGTAGCAACCACAAATAAAACCCCTCAAGTTCATTCAGCTTCACCCCCCAAACTTGGCCATCACCCAGTTGATGGCTGAATTTAACTGAGTTTCCACCGACAGTGCCCATCTCTGGAAGTATCCAGAGGTTTGATGCAGTATTATTCGTCTAAGTACTGCTGCTGCAGCATCGTTCTAGAGTTGAATTTTGGTGGCATATCCTTATTTTGAAATCTGTGGTGTGACTTTTTTTTAAGACTCTAACATCACCTCCCATTGCTGGAGACCTCAGCTCTGTAGCTTACCTTCTTATCCTTGAGGGTTAGCTGTCTGTTTGAAACAACCTGCTCTGCAATTAACCCCTCGATGTCAGGGCTTTCCTTCCACAGGCAGAATTAATTGTTCTTTTGTCACACCATTATTAAACAACATTATCTTGCCTGTCCCAAGAAACAACTTATTGTGTTGCCGCCTTCTTCCCAGGGATGGATAACTAGCAGAAATTAGTCCATTTATCGTATTGAATCTGCTCTGCCATTCAATCATGGCTGATATATTTCTTAACCCCATTCGCCCTGTAACCTTTGAACCCCTTGATACTCAAGAAT
Source organism: Hemiscyllium ocellatum (assembly GCF_020745735.1). Lineage (NCBI taxonomy): Eukaryota > Metazoa > Chordata > Chondrichthyes > Orectolobiformes > Hemiscylliidae > Hemiscyllium > Hemiscyllium ocellatum. The sequence goes on along the minus strand of NW_026867485.1, from coordinate 655,678 downwards.
AAGTGAATGGTGGAGCAGACTCAATGGGCTGAATGGCCTAATTTCAGCTCCTGTGGTGTCACAGTTTTTCGTTGGCCCTTTCATTTCTTGGTCCAGAAAAAGTTAGTGTTGACTCATGAAGTTGGGGGAAGTTCTGGAGTTTACAGGTGCACACCACGCTCCTCCCGGAATAACGATTCTTCCTGAGATACTGGCAGTTCTTGAGATCCCTGGATATCGCTGAATACAAATCGATGTGTCTGGAAGTCTCTGCTGCTTCCCTGGAACAGAAGGATTATGAGGAGAAAATTCAGAAATCCGAAGAGCAAAGAGACTTGGGACTTCTAGCCCAGGATTCTCTCAAGGTAAACTTACAGGTTGAGTCAGTAGTGAGGAAAGCAAATGCAACAATGGCATTTATTTTGACAGGACTTGAATATAAAAGCAGGGATGTACTTCTGAGGGTCTAAAAGGTTCCGGTCAGGCCACAATTGGAGTACTGTACGCAGTTTTGGGCCCCATATCTCAGAAAGGATGTACAGGCCCTGGAACATGTTCAGAGGAGGTTGATGAGAAAGGTCCCAGGATTAAAAAGCTTAACATATGAAGAACATCTGAGGACTCTGGGTCTATACTCAATGGAGTTTAGAAGATGACAAGGGAACTAATTGAAACCTACAGAATACTGAACAGTTTAGACAGAGTGGATGTTGGGAAAATATTTCCATTGGTAGGAGAAACTAGGACCCGAGGGATCAGCCTTCAAGTAAAGGGAAGACCTTTTAGAACGAGATAAGGAGAACTTCTTCAGACAGAGAGTGGTGTATCTATAGAATTCACTGTCCCAGAAGGCTGTGGAGGCCAGATCACTGAATACATTTAAGATGGGAATAACTAGGTTCTTGAGTATCAAGAGGATCAAAGGTTACGGGGAGAATGGGGTTGAGAAACTTATCAGCCGTGATTGAATGGTGGAGCAGACTCCATGGGCTGAATGGCATAATTTCAGCATATCATAAGACTATAGGAGCAGATGTGTGGAGGGGTGAGGATGGGGGAAAAGAGATAAAGAGGGGAATACAATTAAGGTGAAGCTGGATACAGATACATAGGAAATACAAGAATTGTACGAGAAATTGGCCAGGCTAAATTACCCACTGCCCAGGGATTGCAGGTTAAGTTGGATTGTCCATGCTTAAATTGCCCCACATATTCAGGAATTGAAAGTTAGGTACATTAGTCAGGGGTAAATGTCGAGTAATAGGGATAGGGAAATGGGTCTGTGTGGATTATTCTTTGGATGTTTGGTGTTGGGCCAGATAGTCTGTGAGATAGTCAGAGGCTTTCCCCCTCCCCAGGGTGGAAAAGTCAACTACAAGAGGGTACAGGTTCAAGGCGAGAGGGGGACAGTCTGGGGGAGAATTGAAAGGGAAGATTTTTCACACAGTTCGATGCTGGATGCCTGGAATGCATTGCCATTGGATGTAGTGGAAAGAGGCACCTTAGCAACACTTAAGGTGTATCTGGATAGACACATGAATGGGAGGTGAGTACAGGGAAAGGAACCACACATCGGCAATGGAGGCTCAGGTGTAGCATAAACACTGACAGAGGCCAATTGGATGGACTGTGCTGGAGACACAATGGGACAGAGACAAATGTATCTATTTCAGATCTAACTGCACTTCAGCCGCTTCTGTGGACTGTTCCGTAGGGAAGGTGCAATCCCAGGCTCAGAGAGCATCAGCTCCCATTGGAAGTAAAGCGGGTGAGAGAGCAACCAGTCAGCATAAAGGAACCCCTTATCCCTCCTACTTCACCCACTAAACAGGGTTCAAGATGTGACTCTCAGCAGCGGTAACAGCAGAATCCAACCCGAATCGCTGCGCAATCTCACTTGTGAAGTTGCTGGTGTCTCCACAAGTTGCACGACTGGGTGAAGCCCTTCCCACACACTGGACAGGTGAACGGCCACTCCTTGGTGTGGATGTGCTGGTGTTTGCGCAGGGTGGAGGAATCGCAGAAGTCATTGCTCCACACGGGACAGGTGAATGGCTTCTCCCCAGTGTGGACGTGGAAGCCGAGCAGCAGGTGATACGACCGGGTGTAGCCCTTCCCGCACACGGAGCAGGAAAATGGTTTCTCCCCGGTGTGCATCCGCTGGTGCGGCAGCAGGTGGTGTGACTGAGTGAAACCCTGCCCACACACGGGGCAGATGAACGGGTTCTTGCTGGTGTGGACCCGCTGGGGGCCAGGAGGTGGTGTAACTGAGGGAAGCCTTTCCTGCATGAGTACAGGTGAATAGCCGCTGCCCGATGTGTAAACGCCAATGAATCTCCAGCGTAGATGGCGAAGGGAAGCCATTCCCATACTCCCCACATTTCCACGGTTTCTCCATGGTACAGGTGCCCTCGTCTGTCTCTGACCTTAACAATCAGTTGAAAACTCGCTCACGCTTACAGTATGTGTGTGGTGTTACTGGTGAACCCTCTGATAATTGGAATACTCTCATGCACTCTGTAAAGCTTGTTCCAGTCACTACTATGGTGTGTGGATATGTGAGAGTCAGTTTCCAGTCACACTGACGTTTAAAACCTAACTAAGCAGACAGACCTTCAACTCTTTTTTTTCAAGGCCATCAATATCCACGTCCTCGTGAATCAAGTGACTGTCAGACTTTGATGTGATGTTTGGTCTGAGATTTCTGCTGCCAAATTCTTCTCTTGTAATACTTCTGTGAAGTGATTGCAAAGGTTATCATAGTCAGTCCAAGACAGAAAATCTGAAAGTAATTCTAGTTACTGTGGAACATTCTTTCCTCTCTTAATCCCAAAGATCTTTGTGGAGATCTATATGTAACTGTAAACCAACAGGGTTATGGAGCAGACTGCATACCTCAACAAAGAGTTCACATGGACTCAAGTTGCTGAATGGACCTCTGCAGTACAGCATTGACACACTTACTGAAGATCTGCAATATGCTGCAGCACGATATTACAAGCCCAGAAACAACTGCAAATCAGACAAGGTCTTTTCAGAAGTTGGACCATGAATTTCTGAAGCTGCCGCAATTCTTCTTCTCGCTCTCTGATTGAAGATTGATCTTCACCCAAACTGCAACTTCCTTCCTCTGTCCAAATATTTGTGAACACAGCCCTGTTTTTGAAGGATGGCACGTTTCCTGATCATCACAATCTCTTCCCCCGATATGCAAAGGGACAGTCAGTCGGGGTGGGGCTCGCATCTTGTGTTGTTATGTGAAATCTGTGACAGCTGCAACAGTTCATCCCAACTCCTGTACTCAGTGCTCTGACTGATGAAAGTAAACATGCCAAAAGACTTCCTCACCGCCTGTCTACCCATGACTCCACCTTCCAGGAGCTATGAACCTGCATCCCTACATCTCTTGGTTTGAAATACTGCATATGAAACAGTGCTTGTTGGTATGGGTTATTATTTGGTGCTTATCTCGACTCTAATTTACTATTTTATACTGAATGCCATGACTTATGAAGGCCAGAGTGCCAAAAACTTTCTACCTGTGACTCCACTTTCAGAGAACTGTGAACCTGTACTCCAAGATCCTTCTGTTCCACTACACTCCTTAAAGTCCTACCATTCACCATGAAATTCCTGCCTTGATTTGACTATACAAAATATAAGACCTCACACTTATCTATATTAAACTCCATTTGCCATTAACCTTAAACCTTTGCCCTCTAATTTTGGACTCCCCCACCCAAGGGAAAAGACCTTGCCTACTTACCCTACCAATGCCTCTCATGATTTTATAAATGTCTTTAAAGTCACCCCTCAGCCTCCAAAGCTCCAGGGAAAATAGCCCCAATCTATTCAGCCTCTTCCTGTAGCTCAAACCCTCCAGCCCTGGCAGCATCCTTGTAAATGTTTTCTGAACCCTTTCAAATTTCATAACACCCTTCCTGTATCAGAAAGCACAGAATTGCATGCAGTATTGCAACAATGATGGAACCAATGTTCTTGCTGAAGAAGATTTTAAAAAAAACATTTATAACTACAAGCAAATCAAGTTAGTTGGGCATGACTTTCCCATAGCAGTTTGTTTTGGCTGTCCTTCATTAACCTATGCTTTATAATATATAAGAAAATATTTTGAGGGATGGGATTGTTGCTCGCATGTCCAACATTTGCTCACCATCCTTCATGGCCTTTGGACCGAGCAATTGGCTACATGCTTGAAGGCAGTTGAGAGTCAACCACATTGTAGTAGGTCTGGAGTCACATGATGTGAGCGTGCACACGCACGTGTAGGGTTGTGAATGGTAGATTTCCCTCCCTAAAAGATCACTTTCACAACAATCAGTAATGATTGGACAAAAGCAACAGTTCTGGCAGTATCTATGAGGAGACAACAGTGTTACTGTTTTGAGTTCGGTGGTCCTTCAAAATTAGGCTGGATTCAAAACATGAACTGTTTTCTTTCCACAGATGCTGCCAGACCTGCTGCATTTTCCCAGCAATTGTTGCTGATCTCCAACATCTGCAATTCATTTCTTAGCCAATAATGGTTTCCTTGTTGCCAGTACTGAGACAAACTCTCACTTCCAGATCTTTTTATTCATTGAAAAAAAAGTCCACTAGCATCCATAATGGGATTTTAATTTTTGTTCTCAGAAGACCGAGATCTCTGGGCTACTTAACCAGTATCACCAGATCACAATCTTCCCTTCACTGACAGTGACATTGACAATCTTGTCCTGAATATTTTTCTTTATTCATTCATGGAATGTGACACTTTGTCTCCCAAAAGAACCAAGTGCCAATTCAGAGGGCAGTTAAGAGTCAATCACATAACTTTGGATCAAGAGTGAGACATTCACCAAACTGGGAAAGGACAGATGATTTCCTTCCTTAAAAAAAGGTTATTAGTGAACAAGATAGGTACTTATGATAATTGATAAGATCACCAAAGCAGCTTTATATTCCAGATACATAAATTGATTTCAAATTGCATCGGGGCCATAGCAGCATCACTTTGAATCTCCAGATGTTAAATCCAGTAACAATGCCCAAATGCCACCCACTCCCTACAATCTCTAGGCTTCCCAACACTGACTGGTTTGTAATTTGCAGTTGTATTCTTTTCCTCATTAGTATTTACTATTCAATTCAGCCCATTGAGTTGACGCTGCCACTTATTCAGATCACAATTATTCTGGTAAACATTCACTCCACTTTTCTGGCATTGTCCCATAATCCTCAATTCGCTTACAGATTTTAAAAAAAACTATCTCAGCCTAGAATGCACATAACAACCCAGGCTTAACAGCCCCCTGTAGTATCAAGTTCCACAGATTTACTGCCCTCAGGAGTAATTCCTATCTGTCCTAAACATGCAATCTCTTATTTGGAGGTTACTTCCTCTGGTCCCAGACTCACCCACTTTTCCACGTCTAGCCTGTCAAGTCTCCTCAGAACCTTGTACGTGACAATAAGGTTACCTCTAATTCTTCTAACTTCTAATAAGCACAGGCCCAACCTATTCAGTTCTCCTCATAAGACATTCTTTCCATCCCTGATATCATCATGGTCAACCTTCTCTGGACTGCCTCCAATGCCAATATATCTTTCGTCAAGTAAAGGGCCCTAAAGTGTTCATAATATTCACTTGTGGCCTGACTAGGGCCTTACATAGGTTCACTATAACCTTTCTACATTTATACTCTACTGAAAACGCCAAACTCCCATTTGCCTCCCTATTACTGACTGAAATTGGATGAAGAGATTCGTGGATGTGATTCCAAATCCCTCGATTCTAAAGTTTTCTCAATTTAATATTCAGTTCTTCACCTCCTGACAATCTGCATGACCTCATTTTCCCATTTCCCATTTCGTTCATTTGCTTAACCTGTCTATATCCCTCTCCAGATATCTAATGTCATCCTCACCACCTGCTTTCACATCAACTGTCTCTTCTGCAAAAGTATATTCACTTTACTTATCCAAGTAATTCGTATACATATTGTAAATAATGTTGGCCCCAGCGCTGATCCCCGTGGTACACCACAAGTTACAAGTTGCCATCCTGAACATGGCCCTTACCATAACTGTGGTAGTTAGTCAATCCTCTATCCATGCTAACATTCAGCCTCCAACACCCTGGGCTCTTTGCTTACCATTTCATGAGATGTTAATATCATTGGCTGTGCCAACAACTCTTTCCAAACTGACCTTGAAAAGGTGGTCCTGAACTGCCTCTTAAATTGTTTCACAAACATGGTGTGGTCTGCAACAATGTTCAGGAATGAGTTCCAGCATTTTGGTCAATAACAAAGAAACAATGCGATATATCTTGCAGTCGGAATCCTGTGCTGGTACTTACCTGCTCTTGGTGGTTGAGGTCATGGTTTGGAAGGTGCTTTTGAAGAACCACCACTCATGCAATCAAGCCAGACTGACAGATTGTGGCCTCAGACTCTGCCATTTGATTTTCTTCATCAATCTACATTCTTTCCAGCCGTGTTTCAGTCTGAAACTGCCACGCAATGCCTTCTGTTACGGCTTAAAGGTAAGAATACACAAGATAATCAATCATATTTTGGGTTGTATAAATCTTAGCCTGCGAGAATTATTTTCTTAGGCTTGAATTAAACTGGGTGACTGCATGAAATGGTTTGTTGGTCAGACTTGAATCTTCATGCTCAAGGAGACAGTGCCAATAATATCATTAAACTCCTTCTTTTGTTAAAAAAGGACAAGCTCTTGATTTATTTTTACACCGTACTGGTATTCACACCTGCACATTCAATGTCAAACTCAGACATCATAAACGAAATTACACCATTAATTTGTTTTACAACAATCCAACAGATTAATTAATAATACACAGTGAATACCAAGGCTAATTAATGTGAAATTAGATTTGACCAAATAAAATGTAAAATTGAGATGAGAGATAACAAATGGGGGAAGGGCAGAAGGTAAGAAATGCAGCATCATAGAAGGTGTTCCTCCAGGGAGTGTATTTTACCAACTACAACTGCTCAATATAAACAAACACTCTGACATGATCCTCCGGTTTTAATGTAAACCATACCCCCATACAGTAGGTACCATTTAAATAAGTTAATAGATACAAGCCTTGAGTAAATCCAGCCTCCAGCCGGACCCCCCGCTTCTTGGAGCTCGGACCTTCCTCCAGCTCCGGGGGGTTGTTGAGCTCCTGGGCTCCGGCCGCCGCCGAAGAAGCCGCGGGCGCCGGCTCTCTCTCCTCCACCGCCGACAGTTTTAATTTGTTTTCCCGTTCACCCGGTAACCGTCACCTCCCCCTTCCCGGGCCCCGGGAATTATACACAAATAAACAGTAAACACCACCGGGGACTGCCTCCTTTTCTTCACAACTTTTGTTTGAAAAGTTCCGGCTTTAATGTGAAATGTATTTTAAAGGTATTTTCTGAGGTAAACGATGCCTGTCTGCCCCCCTCCCTCCGTCAGAAACCGCAGCCTCGCGCCGCCATCTTTGTTTTTCTTCTCCTTTCCGTCTCCTCCTGCTGTGACGCGCGTCATCCACGTCCCCTCCAATCAGAGCGCACCTTACTCCACCTGACCAATAGCGGCCGGCTCTGCAGTCAAAAAGGAAGCCACAACTCGGAATGTCGCTCTCCGATTAGTCCGCACCGAACGCAGGCTTTGGGATTGGTGGAGAGGGTCGCAGGCCCTTCACCGTCCCCGCCCCTTTACTACAATGGTCTCGCGAGGGACAGGAGGAAGGTGTTCCCCCTCATTCATTCAACAGGAGAGGACTCCATTGACTGTAATGGGCTCGGAGGGTACAGTGGTCATGTCTCATGCTGAGGAGGAAGATGTTTCCTCTCATTCAACAGAAGAGGACCTAGTTACTACAGAGGTTTTTTTTGTGGTGCAGCTGTAGTCTCCCATAGAGCCCTGAGGCTCAGGTTCAAATCCCACTGCTCCAGTTTGTGTAATAATATCCACAGTTTTTTTCAATCATTAGTCACACAACTACAGTCCAACACGTTTATTTGAAATCGCACGCGCTTGGAGCGCAGCCTCTTCATCAGGTGAAGACATGGAAAACAAAATGTGTAAGAAAGAGAATTCAGATAAATGATCAGCCATGGATGGTAACGAAAGACAGAGCATCTCAACAGTTAATTACCTATTCCCATTCCTATTTCTGATCTTCTTAATACATGACAAGTTGGATATCTTCCAAACATTAATTTTATTTCCATGGTTTAAAAATGAATATTTAAGGTTGGTCAGTCTATTCTCTCTTACTTCGGCACATTATAACCCACAACTATTTCGATACCACTGTTAATATCATAACCCCTCTCATGAGATATCAGAGGAACAATTCATAAACAAAATTTGACACTAAATCACTCGAGTCGACACTTGAACAGAGAAAGCGCCCTACAGATATTGGGAATCTAAAGGTTATTGAAGTGAAATGTTAAGAAGAGCAGGTGAACACCCCCAATAAAGGAACTCACCTGACTGACCTAATTATAATCACCACAGTATCCAGTACTACTCTTCACCAAACACTGATTACTTTCCATTTCAGTTTAATGATCTAACTCTCTTCTGAATGCCATAATTGAATCTGACTCCAACACTCTCTTGCAGACTATTCCAAAGGTCGAAGATTTTAAATCATTAACGAAATACATTCTGGATCTCTCCCAAAACACAATTCATATGGATTCTTGCTTCAAATCATTTGCAGTAAGTTCTTCACATGGACAAATTTGCAGTTTAGAGCATTTGTTCAAATTTTCTATCACATTGGGGTTATACAGTGCTTGCAATTGCTACCTCACAGCACGAGGGACCCAGGTTCAATTCCAGCCTCAGGTGAGTGTCTGTGTGGAGTTTGCATGTTCTCCCTGTCTGCATGGGTTTCCTTCCACAGTCCAAGGATGTGCAGGTTAGGTGGATTGACCATGTGAAATTGCTCTGTGATGTGTAGGTTAGTCATGGTAAATGCAGGAGAATGGGATGATCCTGGATGGGATGCTCTTTGGTGTGTCAGTGCAGGCTCAATGGGACAAATGGCCTCTTTCTGCACTGTAGGGATTTTATGTATCTCTGTCTCATTTCTTGCACATGCTTCTTTATGAAAGGGACATTTTACTGTCATGTTCAGTATTGCAGTCTCTATATTTTCATACATAGCTTTAAATTAGGTTAGAATGAAATCCCCCATTTCACTGTATTTTATCCAGCATTCTCCCCACCCCTTCCATTCCTTATCCATTTTTACATTACCTTGTGTTACGATCCCCTCCTCTTTATATATTATTGTAGACAGGCTAAATCTAGTTACCATGTCTCTAAAATATGAGATGAAATAGGATCGCATACTTTGAGTCCATTACTACAGCTTGTTAAGGTCTCTTGCCAAAGAGAACTCTTAATCCTGCATCCTTCAGTAAGATTAGATTAGGATATCTGGTCAGCATGGATGAGTTGGATTAAATGGTTTGTTTCCGTCCTGTGCATCTCTTATGACTATGACTATCGAATAGGGGCCAGGAGCAGGCAGGTGGGACTAGTTTAGTTGGGGATCATGGACTGAACGGTCTGTTTCCAGGCTGTATGACTGCACAGCCTCAAATGAACGGGGATCAATCCCAAAGAGATATTAAAGGTCTCGAGCACCACCTTAGGCACATGTGTGGACCCCTTCCAGGTAACTGAGAGCAGGGGGGCACTATGAAGTTCAGTACATCAGTTAGCCAGCAAATTCTCTTTGCGAGACTTGTCTCGAGAAAGGAAGTGGTTTCCTGTCCCATCAACTGGACTGTGGATCAGTTTGGAGCAGGTCCTATATCTCTGACAAAATAGGTGGACAGAGTCGAGAGTGTGGTGCTGGAAAAGCACAGCAGGTTAGGCAGCATCCAAGGAGCAGGAGAATTGATGTTTAGGGCATAAACCCTTCATCAGCAATGAGGCTTGTGGGCTGGAAGGCCTGAGAGATAAATGGAGGCGGGGGGTGGTGTTGGGGAGAAGGGAGCTGAAAATGCGATAAGCAGATGAAGATGATTGGTCGGAGAGGAAGGTGGGGCGGATAGATGGGAAAGGTGATGGATAGGTCAGGAGGGCGCTGCCGAGTGGAGGCTTGGGGCTGTGATAAGGGTGTGGGGGAAGAGTAGCAGGATACATGAGGAAACTTTTGAATTCCACATTGATCCCATGTGGTTGCAGGGTCTCAAGGTAGAATAAGAGGTGTTCTTCCTTCAGGCGTCAGGTGGTAAGGGTTTGGCGATGGAGACAGCCCAGGACCTCAATGATCTTGATGCAATGGGAGGGGAGTTGAGGTGTTCAGCCACAGGGCGGTGGGGTTTGTGGGTGTCCCAGAGTGGTTCTCTGGAACAATCCACAAGTTGGCGTCCCGTCTCTCCGATGTAGAGAAGACCACATTGGATGCAATGGATACAGTGGATGACACTGGTGGAGGTCCAGGTAAATTTCTGTCAGATGTGGAAGGATCCTTTGGGGCCTTGGATGGAGGTGAGAGGAGTGGTATGGGTGCAGGTTTTACACTTCCTGTGGTGGTGGGGAAGGGGCCGGGAGTAGGGTGTGGTGGGAGTAGGGCTGGTGTGGGTGCATGGACCTGATGAGGAAATGGCCTCTCTGGAACGCAGGTAGGGGTGGGGAGAGAAAAATATACCTGGTGGTGGGTTCTGTTTGTAGATAGCAGAGGCTGATGTGATGTATCCGGAGGCGGGTGGGGTGGAAGGTGAGGACGGTGGGTGGTGGGTTCTGTCCTTGTTGCGTTGGGAGGGGTGGGGTTCAAGGGCAGTGTTGTAGGATGTGCAGGAGATGTGCTGGAGGGCATTGTCGACCACGTGGGAAGAGAAATAGCGAACTTGGAAGGAGGAGGCCCTCTGGGATTTTCTACAGTGGAATTGGTCATCCTGGGAACAGATGCGGCAGAGGAATTGGGAATAAGGGATTGAATTTTTACAGGAGGTGGGGTAGGAGGAGGCGTAATCAAGGTAGCTGTGGGAATTGGTGGGCTTGTAGAAGATGTCCATGGTTAGTTGGTAGACAGAGATGGAGAGCCCAGTTACAAGTGGAGTTCCACAGGGATCAGTTCTGGGTCCTCTGCTGTTTGTAATTTTTATTAATGACTTGGATGAGGGAGTCAAAGGGTGGGTCAGTAAATTTGCAGATGATACGAAGATTGGTGGAGTTGTGGACAGTGAGGAGGGCTGTTGTAGTTTGCAAAGGGACTTAGATATGATGCAGAGCTGGGCTGAGGAGTGGCAGATGGAGTTCAACCCTGTCAAATATGTGGTTGTCCATTATGGAAGAACAAATAAGAATGCGGAATACAGGGTTAACGGTAGGGTTCTTAGTCAGGTGGAGGAACAGAGGGATCTTGGGGTCTATGTACATAGATCTTTGAAAGTTGCCACTCAGGTGGATAGAGCTTGTAAGAAGGCTTATGGTGTATTAGCGTTCATTAGCAGAGGGATTGAATTCAAGAGTCGTGAAGTGATGTTGCAGCTGTACAGGACTTTGGTTAGGCCACACTTGAAGTACTGTGTGCAGTTCTAGTCGCCTCACTTTAGGAAAGATGTGGAAACTTTGGAGAGGGTGCAGAGAAGATTTACCAGGATGTTGCCTGGAATGGAGAATAGATCGTACGAGGATAGGTTGAGAGTTCTCGGCCTTTTCTCGTTGGAACGGCGAAGGATGAGGGGTGACTTGATAGAGGTTTATAAGATGATCAGAGGAATAGATAGAGTAGACAGTCAGAAACTTTTTCCCCGGGTACAACAGAGTATTACAAGGGGACATAAATTTAAGGTGAAGGGTGGAAGGTATAGGGGAGATGTCAGGGGTGGGTTCTTTACCCAGAGAGTGGTGGGGGCATGGAATGCGCTGCCCGTGGGAGTGGCAGAGTCAGAATCATTGGCGACCTTTAAGTGGCAATTGGATAGGTACATGGATGGGTGCTTAATCTAGGATAGATGTTCGGCACAACATCGTGGGCCGAAGGGCCTGTTCTTGCTGTATTGTTCTATGTTCTATGAGGTCCTGGAAAGGGAGATGGTCCAGGTGAATTTGAGGTCGGGGTGAAAGGTGTTGATAAAGATGACGAACTGTTCAAACTCCTTGTGAGACCATGAAGTGGCACCAATATGGTCGTCGATGTACTGGAGGAACAGGTGTAGCTGAGGAAAATGGACTGTTCCACGTACCCGACAAAGAGGCAGGCATAGCTTGGACCCATGCGGGTGCCCATGGCTACCCCTTCAGTTTGGTACATTGGTTTGGATGCCATCTGAGGTTTGTGCGGATCAATTCAATGGGAACGTGCAGTCCCGGGCTCAGTGAGCAGCACTGCAAGCAAAGCTCTCAGAATCCTACAGGGAAACAGGCCCTTCAACCCAAGAAGTCCACACTGACCCTCTGAAGAGTAACCCACCCAGACCCATTCCCCTACCCCATTAATCTACATTACTCCCTAAACAATACACTGCACCTACACATCCCTGAACACTCTGGGACAATTTAGCTTGGCTAATTCACTTGCTCATGTTTGGATTGTGGGAGCATCAAGGGGAAACCCTTGCAGACATGGGGGGAGAATGTGCAAACACCACAAAGACAGTCACCCTGAGGGTGGAATCGAACCCCAGTCCCTGGCGATATGATGCAGTGGCACTAATCACTGAGCTACTGTGCCGCCCATGAGCCAACCTGGGGTTGGGGGAAGATGGGAGGGGTGTGTGGGTGCTGTCTAGCAGAAAACAAAGAGAGCTCACTGACGCTCCCACTGCACCCACTGTCAGAGCGGGCAGGAGGTTCAGTCCTGGGGGTGACCCACATCAGCGTCGCCGACGGAATCTGCTGGTGCCCCCTCTGGTGTTTCTGTAAGTTACTGGACGATGTGAACCTCTGCCCGCACTTGGGGCAGGCAAACGGCCTCTCCCCAGTGTGGACCCGCTGGTGCCTCAGCAGGTTGGAGGCCTGGGTAAAGCCCTTCCCGCACTCAGGGCAGCTGAACGGTCTCTCCCCCGTGTGGACCCACTGGTGGTCCAGCATGTCAGAGGAGCGTTTAAAGCCCTTCCCACACTCAGGGCAGAGGAATGGCCTCTCCCCGGTGTGGACGTGCTGGTGCCTCAGCAGGGCAGAGGAATTATCGAAGGACTTCCCACACTCAGGGCAGCTGAAGGGCCTCTCCCCCGTGTGGACCCGCCGGTGGGTCAGCAGGTGGGAGGAGCGGGTAAAGTTCTTCCCACACTCAGGGCAGGAGAATGGCCTCTCCCCGGTGTGGATCCACTGGTGCCTCAGCAGGGCGGGTGAATTGCTGAAGGCCTTCCCACACTCAGGATAGCTGAAGGGCCTCTCCCCAGTGCGGAGCCGCCGGTGGGTCAGCAGGTTGGAGGATTTGCTGAAGGCCTTCCCGCACTCAGGGCAGGGGAAGGCTCTCACCGCAGTGTGGACCCGCTGGTGGGCCATGAGGGTAGAGGCCTGGGCAAAGCTCTTCTCACACTCGGGGCAGGAGAACGGACTCTCCGCTGTGTGGATCCGCAATGGGCCATCAGGTTGGAGGAGCGGGTAAAACCCTTCCCGCACTCTGGGCAGGGGAATGGCCTCTCCCCGGTGTGGCTGCGCCGATGAGTCTCCAGGGCAGACAGGAAACTGAAGCATTTCCCACAGTCACCACACTTCCACGGTTTCTCCATGGGGCAGGATTCCTCGGGTTTCTCCATGGCTGAAGCTTCAGCCACACACAAACGTGTGTACAGCCCCTCCCCGGTGTGAATTCCTCTTTCCAGGCCGTATAACTGTTTCTGGCTCCACACTCGGTGCACTGCAACAGTAGGGTCTCTCATCCATTCCCACTGAAGCAGAAAACGTTATGAAACAGGAACCAAAAGGCATTGCTCCTTCTCACAGAATCATAGTCAAAAATCGTTGCTGTCCCGATGGATTGAGTGACTGTCAGACATTGATGTGAAAATGATGACTGCAGATGCTGGAGATCAGAGTCGAAAAGTGTCGTGCTGGAAAAACACAGCAGGTCAGGCAGCATCCAAGGAGCAGGAGAGTCAAGCATAAGTTGTTGATTTTGAAACTTCCCTCTTCAGATAGTCTGTAAAAAAAGATTACAAAAGTCATCACTGTCAATCCAGGGGAGGTGGGGTCGGAATGAGACAACAAGGTATTGACACCGACATCAGAAAGAAACTGACCATAGAGACGTGGCAAACGTTAGTGACAAGCCAGAGTCAGAGAGAGACACAGCACAGAAACAGACCCTTTGGTCCACTCATCCATGACGACCAGATATCCAAAATTAATCTCGCTCCATTAGCCAGCATTTGGCCAATAACCCTCTAAACCCCTCCTATTCATATACCTATCCAGATGCCTTTTAAATGTCATAATTGTAACAGCACCCACCACTTCCTCTGGCAGCTTTGTACACACATCACCTTCTGCATGAAAAACTTGCCCCTTAGATCCGTTTCTAACAAATTGCTCTCCATCTAAACGCGTAGCACGATGGCAATCCCAGTTTATGTTTGAAAAGTTAAAAATCCCTAACAATAACCATCCTATTACTCTTACAGGTATCTGAAATTTCCATACAAATTTGTTTCTCAATTTCCCACAACACAATCCCAATAAGGTGATCATCCCTTCCTTATTTCTCAGTTCCAACCAAATAGCCTTCCTGGATGTATTCCTAGGAATGTCCTCCTTAAGGCCAGCAGGAATACTATCCCTTATCAAAAACACCACTCCCCCTCATCTCTTGCCTCCCTTTCTATCCTTCCTGTAGCATTTGTATCCTGGAACATTAAGCTGCCTGTCCTGCCCATCCCTGAGCCACCTTTCTGTAATTGCTATGACATCACATCCCATCTTCCTAATTGTGCCCTGAGTTCATCTGCCTTCCCTGTTCGGCCTCTTGCAATGAAGTAAATGCAGTTTAATTTGTCAGTCCTACCTTGCTCTCTGTTTTGTCCCTTCCTACCTGACTGTTTGATTCATTCCCTTTCCCAACTGTACCAGTCTCAGATTGATCTCTTTCCTCACTATATCCCTGGGTACCTCCCCACACACCCACCTTGCTAGTTTAAAATTCTCCCGAGCAGCTCTTGCAAATTCCCCTGCCAGTATATTAGCCCTCTTCCAATATTCAGGTGCAATCTATCCTTCTTGTACAGGTCACATCTACCCCAGAAGAGATTCCAGTGATCCAAAAATGTGAACCCTTCTCCCATGCACCACCTCCTCAGCCATGCATTCATCTGCTCTATCCTCTCTATTCCAACCCTCACTAGCTCATAGCACTGGCAGTAATCCAGATTTTCCTAGACTCGAGGACCTCTTTTTTTAAATTTGTGCCTGACTTTCTCCACTGTCCCTTCAGAATCACATCCTTTTCCCTTCCTATGTCATTGGTTCCAATGTGTACAATGACCTCTTACCAGTCCCTCTCCCTTTTGAGAACATTCTGCACCCTCTCTGAGACAGCCTTGATCCTGGCACCAGGGAGGTGACACACCATTCTGATTTTTCGCTGCTAACCACAGAAACATCAGTCTGTGCCTCTGACTAGAGAGCCCCTTATCACAATTGATCACTTGGAACCCGATGTACCCCTCATTGCATGAGAGCATGTCTCGAGACCAGAAACTTGGCTGTTCGTCCTGCATTCCCTGAGAGACCATCACCCTCTACATTTTCCAAATCAGCAGATTTGTTTGAAATGGGGACAGCCACAGAAGACTCCTGCACTACCTGCCTACCCCTCCTTCCCCATCTCCATGCCTGTAGCTGCGGTTTTTCTCCCTTCCTATAACTGCCAAACCATCATAGTCCCAGGTCTTGTAGATTCCTCATTACTTCGAACTGTCGCTGCAACTTATCCATGCGATCCAATAGGATTTACAAGCAAACACACTTACTGCAGACATATTCACCAGTAACATGGATACTCTCCCTAATCTCCCACATCTGACAGGAAGAGCATATCACTCTCATAATGGCCACCTTTGCTCCTTCACAATCTACAGACCCAAAAAAAAGCACCGTCTTTTTGTTCTAAAAAAGTGCTCTGGGCTAACACAGTACTTGTGGTTTATATTTTAAAATTTAATCAAGAGACAGATGTCAGTAAAACATATGATCAAGAAAGAATCCACTCCATTCCCGACTGCAGACTTACAGCTCGGTTACATGTTAAAGACTATACACTTCTCTGGTCCTGTTCTGTGAGTTCCCCCACACAGGTTCCTCCATGGTCAGCTGTGAATTTTGCTGTTCATTAACCTTTCCCAGATGCACTGCAATGTCCAGTAACTGTGCAGATTCACTGCAGTGTAAACTCCTTTTTCTCTCTCCCTCATTTTGGACTCCTATCGAAGCCCCTTATAAACATCTATAAGGTCATCTCTCAGCCTCCTACGCTCCAGGGAAAACAGCCGCAGTCTTTTCAGCCTCTCCCTATAACTCAAACCCTCCAACTCTGGCCACAGCCTTATAAATCATTTCCAAACTCTTTTAAAGTTTCACAACATTTTTCTAACATAGGAGACCAGAATTGAATGCAGTATTTCAAAAGTGGCCTAACTAATGTTATGTACAGCCTTAACATGACTCCCAACTCCTGTACTCAGTGCTCTGATCAATAAAGGCAAGCGCCACCAAACGCCGCCTTCACTACTGTGTCTACCTGTGACTCCACTTTCACTGAATTACAAATCTGCATCCATGGTCTCTTGATGCAGGAACACTCCCCATGGCCTTACCACTAAGTGTGTAAATTCTGCCTGATGTGCCTTTCCAAAATGCAACACCTCACATTTATCTAAATGAAACTTTATCTGCCACTCCTCGGCCCATCAGCCCATCCTAATTCTAATTTAGATTGAACTTTCTTTCCTCTCTTATTTCCTAAACGCTGAAAATCTCCACCCCACACATTCTCCCTCCATTCTCGCTTTGCTGAACCTAATCCATGCTGTATCCTGAAGGGTCTGGTTTACACTGATTTACAGCCCACGCTTGGGGGATCTCATTGAAACATACAGAATACTGATTGGCCTGGACAGAGTAGATGTTGGGAAGATGTTTCCATTGGTAGGAGAGACAAGGCCCCAAGGGCACAGCCTTAGAGTTAAGGGAAGACCATTTAGAACGCAGATAAAGGGGAAACCTTTGTAGCCAGAGAGTGCGAAACCTATGGAATTCATTGCCACAGAGGCTGTGTTGGGCAAGTCACTGAGTATATTCAAGACAGAGATAAATAGGTTCTTGTGCATCAAGGATATTGAGTATTGCGGGGAGAAAGCAAGAGAATGGGGTTGAGAAACTTGTCAGCCATGATTGAATGGTGGAGCAGACCTGATTGGCTAAATGGCCTAATTTCTGCTCCTATGTCTTATGGTCTCTTGCTGTCCTGGACATAATGAGAGAGAACTGGGAGCAACATTGAACTGGATATGAATATACCTACATCTTGGTGGATAGGCTGGGACCTTTTTCACTGGAGCATAGGAGGTTGAGAGGTGATCTTATCAGGGGTATAGATGAGGTGAATGATGGGTGTCCTTTCCTTAGAGTGGGGGTTTTAAGTTAGGGAGCAAATTTTGAAGGTGAGTGGAGAAAGATTTTAAAAAGACAGGAGGGTCACCTTTGTTTTCCCATTGAGAATGGTTCGTATGTGGAATGAATGTCCAGAGGAAGTGGGGATGCAGGTACAGTTACAACGTTTAAAAGACATTTGGATAAGGACGTGAACGGAAAGGTTTGGACGTGTTATGGACTAGGCCAGACCACTCAAAACATTCTTAAGCAGGCAGCACAGACCGTAACTTTGCTATTTGTTTCAGTAAGTGCACAGTGAAAATTACCCAGAGTTAGCTAGGTTGACTACCAGGATTTAAAACAGATAAATGTATTCACAAGAATACAGAATGAAACACAAAGAACAGAATATAGAATATCCACAGAACTCAGTCTGTCTAAACTAGACTTAATTATACTGTTCCAAATATACATAACAGTCCCAATAAACAAACCCCTTAAACATACAGTAAAACTGAAACAGAGGCTGACAGGTCAAAGTTAGAAGGGCTGAAGGAGAGAGAGTTTAACAACCTTTCTCCACACAGTCCACTGCTGAACTCACTCAAACAAGGCCTCAGCTTTCACAACAGATCACTCGTCTTTCATTACGCAAGTCACTTCGAAAACATAAAAGCTTGGGCCTAACGTCTCATCTGTTGACGTATAAACAAAAAAGCCGACCAATACCCTTTCATTTCTGTACTAAAACATCCGTTTTGGAGCCCAGGCCCATTTTACTACCACTCTGAAAAAAACCAAGGACACAGTATCCTTGAGAAGAAGGACCAGCTTTTAGAATAAGGACCAGCTTTGTGACAGAGGGATATGGGCCAAACACTGGCAGATGGGATTAGTTTAGTATGCAAACATAGCAAGGACTAGTTGGACTGAAGGGTCTATTTCTGTGCTGTATGATTCTGTAATGTTCTCAAAACCATTTTCTTGCCTTCTCCTATAACCATCCACTTTGTTGTTCATCTGAAGCCAGATGACCTCAGCCTTGAATATATTCAATTACCACCCCCCCCACTAATTGCAGGAAGTCATCCCCATTTTTGAACTCAATTCCTCTTGCTAATATACTACTTGCCTTGCTGATTGCTTGTTGCACCTGTCTGACAACTGGCAGTGACTGGTGCAGAAGGACGCTGAGACCCCTTTGTACATCCACACATCATTCCTGATGAAAGACTCGTGCTCAAAACGTCGACTCCTGCTCCTCGGATGCTGCCTGACCTGCTGTGTTTTCCAGCGACACTTGACTCTGATCTCCAGTCATCACTTTCTCCACAAACCAATATATTATCATTTAAACCATGCACCTCCTTTCTGCCTTTTTAAAAAAGCAATAGGCTTTAACTTTACATTGTGGTCCTACTGCATTTGCTGTGCGTTTGCCAACGGAGACACAGACCTGGACCAACTTTTCCAGAGTCTGTCCCCTCCCTGGATTCACTCCCTTTCCCTTCAGTTCGTGCAAATCAGCAACTGAATCCCAGAACGAAAAAGAATAGAAAAACTGGGTGAGAAAAGAGAGTGCGGTACCCACAGATGTTGGGCAGAGTTGCAGTCTGGGGTGAAGTTCATTCAAAGAGAGAGAGAGGAACAACAGCAACTTCAGAAACTCACTGCCCAACTTCCGCATTCAGACAAAGACGCTGTTCTGATTGGCAGGAGGACCAGGTTCCTTCCGGTCCTCCGGGTCTCACCATTGGTCTTTCAGAAGAAAGTTATGCGCCGTTTCCGCGGACAGCGACGAACATGCTCAGTGCTTTTGCTGACACCGCAGTACATGCGCAGTGCTAGCTGACACCGAGAAGCATGCGCAGTATGCTCTGTGGAGCTGCTGGCGTTACCGACAGATTTTCAGCGTCCAAATGTCAATAGGAGAAAAAAAGCTGCAGCCACAATTTTATTTTTCCCTGTGGCTCGACATTTTATTCCTTTTGAATTTCGTCCAGCTTTGTATGTCTTTCCCCAGGGTAGAGGAAGTCCAAAACTAGACGGCATAGGTTTAGGGTGAGAGGGGAAAGATTTAAAACGGACCTAAGGGGTAACTTTCATGTGGAGTGTGGTGTCTGTATGGAATGAGCTGCCCAGAGGAAGTGGTGGAGCTGGTACAATTACATTTGAAAGGCATCGGGGTCAGGATGGGTATCTGAATAGGAAGGTGTGAGAGAGATATGGGCGAAATGCTGTCAAATGGATGCCTAGATTAATTTAGGATATCTGGAGGGCATGGGCGAGTTGGACTGAAGGATCTGTTTCTGTGCTGTATGATTCTATTTGTACATTTCAATGCAAGTTTCAGAAACATGACTGCAGCTTTTAAAAAATAAATTAATATGCTTTTAGACTTTAACGATGTTTTTGAATATATCATTTTAGCTGTTCTTAATTTTAAAGATCAGCCATTTCTTGCGCACCCCTGTCTTCCAGGTAGAGTCATCACTATCAATTCTCTTTTTCCTGAGAAAGAGATACAGCAATCAAAGAGGGCACGAGAAAGCATGGAAGAATGGTAGATGGAGGAGAGAATGGACAGAGAGCGGAGTATATATATATAGAGAGAGAATTACATGGGACAGAGGGTGAGGTGCAGAAAATGAGGGGAAGAGAGAGAAGAAGGCTGAGCACAGAGAGTTGGTGGGTGCAGAGTGTGAGGAGAGAGAGTAGACGGGGACCAAATGGTTGGGGGACTGACAGCACAAATTCCACCTTCCTCAGGACTGGTGTCAGTGTCTCATAAATTGGAACCCACTCCACCCATAGCAGACCTATGGCAATCGTTTCTCAATAGATGCTTGGCTAATGCAGTAGAATCATATAATCCCGACATGCCATCTGGCCCATAAAATTCAGACTGACCTTCCAAACAGTATCCCTTCCAGACCCACCCGTTTTTCCTGCAGTTCCCCATGGTTAACCGATCCTCAGTTGCACATATGTGGACACTTTAGCACGGCCGATCCACCCTGAACTGCAGATATTTAGACTGAGATGAAACTGGAGCACCCAGAGTTAACTCATGCAGACAGAAGAGTGCGAACGTGTTAAAGTCCACACAGACAGCTGTTCAAGAGTGGGACCGAATCCAGGTCCCTGACGTTGTGAGGCAGTCGTACGAACCACTGAGCCACCGTGCCGCCCAGAGCTTTGATGTTCTGCTTTGTCCTCATAGTTTCTAACTTCTCATGTGCCCTCAGCAGAGGCTCTCTCCTCCTGACATTGTTGGACCACACCCACTGCAACCTCCCTTTCCACTTCTCCAGCCCTGAGCACATCGGTTCCTGAAACCTGGCACCAAACAGACACCAATGCCATCTGTGCTCCTGCTGATAACTGCAGAGAACGGAGACCATCCCTGTCACTGTTCTGTCCCTTACCACCACCTCCCCCTCCCCAATGTTGTTTTTACTCCCACTGCCCAACCGGTTAGCTCCTCCCACCTGCAGATGGTCGTATCAGATCCCTTTTACCTGCCAGTCCTGCACTTACACCCTCCTGACCCTATCCACTGATGCAAACAAAAGGCTCTCTCCAGAGGGGAATGACCGTTTCCCAGAATAAAGTGCCTGGTTAACTTTCCCACTTTATCCTCAACATGTCTGCAGCCTGCCTTCCAGCTCCATCTCTCTGAACGAATGTCCTCTAGGGTGTGTTTGCCCTGGATCACAGCATCCAGAGCCTCCCACCTTCTGCAAATTGTAAGACAAGCCCCACCCTGCCCTATCCAATGTGTGTTGTATAACTGATAGCCAAGTTCGGAACCCGTGAGGATGGCCTCAACAGGGACCTTGGTTTCATGTCACACTACAAGTGACCCCACTCACACAGGCTTGTATCCCATTACTCACACACGTTACCAAGCATGGTCGTATGCAAACACATGCTCTTATGCACATACACACACACACACACTAACATGCACACATCAGTTTATGGGGTGAAATTGCAATTGCAGAATTTTATTTGCAGATACATTATATTTTGCTCAAAAAGCACACAATCTTCAGGCAGTCAATCCATGTGACATGTTATAAATCCCTACTTGTTGTGGTTCTGTTTGCCGAACTGGGAATTTGTGTTGCAGACGTTTCGTCCCCTGTCTAGGTGACATCCTCAGTGCTTGGGAGCCTCCTGTGAAGCGCTTCTGTGATGTTTCCTCCGGCATTTATAGTGATTTGTATCTGCCGCTTCCGGTTGTCACTATAAATGCCGGAGGAAACATCACAGAAGCGCTTCACAGGAGGCTCCCACTGAGGATGTCACCTAGACAGGGGACGAAACGTCTGCAACACTAATTCCCAGCTCGGTGAACAGAACCACAACAACGAGCACCCGAGCTACAAATCTTCTCACAAACTTTGAAATCCCTACTTTGGAAACAGAACCAGTCTGACTCAGGATTGGGCTGCAGACGGACTCTCACATGAGTGAATGAGATGGTTTTCTTTCCCCAGAAAATGATTTCATCGTGAGATTGTGAACTCCAGATTTCTGACTGAATTACAATTCCGCCATCTGCTGTGGCGGGATTCAAACCCAGGAGTCCCCAGAACTGGGTTGATAGTCCAGTCGATAATGGCACTCAGCACTTGTTCCTTCAATCACCCTTTGCTGGCACATGAACTCACTGGTGCCTCCGTAGGTGGGAGGAGGGGTGACGCCCTTCCCGCACTGAGAGTAGGTGAGCATGCTGTGCCTGGTGTGGACCCGCTAGTGCGTCTGCAGGCTGGAGGAATTGATGAATCCCTTCCTGTGCTTGGAGCAGGTGATTGGCCATTCCCCTGTTGTGGACTCGCTGGTGAACTTCTAAAATCTCAAACCATATAATCAAGAAAAAACCCACTCTATTCACTACTGCAGACATACAGCAAGGTTACACGTTAAAAAGTGTGCACTAATCTGTTCCTGTGCTGTGAGCTCTCCAACACATGTTCCTCCAAGATCAGCTGTCAATTTTGCTGTTTGTTAATTTTTCCAAGATGTTCAGAGGTACATGATTTCAAACAGCAGAGGCAGTAACTATGCTGATTCACTGCTGTGTCCGTTAGGAGTATACGTTTCTTTTTCTCTCTCTCTCTCCCTTACAGACCTGTGCTCACTGCCTTTGGCTGTCGTTCTCCATTTTGAAATTGCTGTTGTCTTGATTTTTTTTTACCAAAACAATGCATCAGCATATAAAACATTAATTGCTGCTCCTGGAATTCAAGGAAATCCCTCCAACACTGAAAATATCTCAAAAAAGGAGCAGCTCTTACAGCCACAAATTTTCCGGTCCTCTGTCTTGGATTAGTTCTTGGTGAACCTTCCCATCTCCCAGGTTACAGTTATTCAAATAATTTGCTTTTCTAGTTTTGCTAGAAAAGTGGATAACCTCACGTTTATCCACACTAACTGCCTCTGACATACATTTACCCACTCACTCAGACTGTCCAAATAACATTGCATTCTCCTCACAGCTCACCCTTCCACCCAGCTTTGTGTCATCTGCAATTTGTAACATATTCCAATTAGTTCCCTCATCTAAATCATTGACACGTACTGTGAATACCTGGGTCCTAGTCCCAATCCCTGCAGTTATAAAACATCGATCTGACTGATCTCCCTGACTGACCATACAAAATAGCAGATGTTAGCTTGACGTTCACAACTGACGAAGACCTGATAAGCAATTATGAACCACTGAATTACTAAATCACAGAAGCAGGCCATTCAGCCCATTGTGTCCATGCAGCTCTCTAAATGAGCTTTCTGACGTTGTGCCATTTTCCTGACATTTCCTTGGAAACTGGTACATTGCTTGTCATCAAATAATTTTCCAATGCTCTTGACTGAACCTGCATGAAACACTGCTCCATGCGATGTCTTCCAGATCTATTTACTCACTGTGTGAACTTTCGTTCTCACTTCACATTTTCTTCCTTGTAGTGGATTTGAAATCTGCATTCTTATTCTCAATGCTTTTACCATGGTGAACAGTTTTTCACTGTCTTTTCGGGGTATGATTTTTCTCATAATTTCCAAAACTTCTTTTAAATCCAACTTCAGAGAGCAGTCCATGAGGCCAAGCCTCATCAACAACACAGAAACAACCGAGCATCTAAAGAGTCGGCCAATCAGTCATCGCTGTGAGCCCCACAGCACCCACTGTTACCTGGGCGGCCATGCATTCAAAACCTGGTCTCTCAACATCACGAGTACTGGCCCACAGTTTGGAAAACTGTGATTCTCGCTATGACTATAAAAATTGAACTTTTTTTAAAGTGGTTTTTGCTGAGAAGTTTAATTCTTTCTGTCCAGTCGGAAGTCAATAATGTGTTTGAGTTTGAATGACTCAGTGAATCCCTTCCCACATGTGGAGCAAATGGATCACCGCTCCCAGTGTACCTGTGGGGATTACATTCCAGATCAAACTGGGAATTGGATCTCTTCCTACAGCCTGAACATACCTTTGGTAATACTCCAGGGGGACTGTGTTTGTGTGGCACAGGTCAGATCATTGACTGGCTTCGTTCTGCTCCTCAGATGCTGCTGGCCTGCTGTGCTTTTCCAGCACCACCCTAATGTAGACTCTGGTTTCCAGCATCTGCAGTCCTTGTTTTTACCCAGTACTTAAGGAGTCCATTCACACTTTCATGTCTATAATAGTTCCTGAAACACCCACCCCTTCTCCACCCCTATCCCCATCATCTTGCAACTGTCCTGCATCCTCGGTAGTGTAGTGGTTAGTATCCCCATCTGTGACTCAGGAGACTGGGGATGCAATTTCCCGATGGGGAGGATTTGATATTTTTATGGATGTCTTGTTGCACAGAGGTAGTGACCCTAACCCTGAATCGGGTTCAGGTCCTGCCTGCTCCAGAGTTCAAAAGTTCACAAATATAGGAGCAGAATTAGGCCATTCAACTCATCAAGTCTGCTATGTCTTTCGATCAAGACTGCTCATCACCCCCATTTTCCTGCCTTCTCCCTTGAAAGGTTTCAGAAAAGATTTACACAGATGTTTCCAGAGATGAAGCATTTGGGAGAGGCTTAATAGGCAGGGGTTGTTTTCCCTGGAGGTTCGGAGGGTGAGGGGTGACCTTATGGAGATTTATGAAACAATGAGGGGCATGGATAGGATAAACATACAAGGTCTTTTCAATGGGATGGGGGAGTCCAGAACTAATCAGCATAGATTTAGGGTGAGAGGGAAAAGATGTAAAAGGGACATAAGGGGCAACTCTTTCATGCAGAGGGTGTGCTTGTATGGAATGAGCTGCCAGAGGAAGTAGAGGCTGGTACAATTACAGCATTTAACGGGCATCTGGGTAGATGAATAGGAAGGGTTTAGAGGGATATGAGTCAAGTGCTGGCAAATGGGACTAGATTAGGTTAGGATATCTTTTGGCATGGTCAAGTTGGACTGAAGGGTCTGTTTCCGTGCTGTACATCTCTATGACTCTATAACAAATGTTCAACAAACTGGTCTGCAATTTCCCACATATGGCCTCCCTCCCATTTTGAATACAAGTGTTACATTAGCATTTTTCCAATCCAATCGAACCATCAGATCATACGACACAGGAGCAGAAATTAGGCCATTCAGCCCATCGAGTCTGCTCCACCATTCAATCATGGCTGAGATGTTTCTCAACTCCATTCTCCAGCTTTCTTCCCGTAACCTTTGATCCCCTTGACAATCAAGATATATATATATATATATATATCAGTCTTAAATAAACACAATGAATCTTTCCCATGTTCAGAGATCTTTGGAATTTTGTAAGTAATGAATTCACTATCTCCACTGCCACTTCCTTCAGGAACCAGGATATAGGCCATCAGCACCAGTCGACTTGTCTGTCCTCAATCCAAATAGCTTGCTGTGTACCTTTACCCTCTCAATGTTGATTGTTTAAGTTCTACTCTTTCTATAGCCCCAGACTTGCCAATTCTAATAGGAATAGTTCTGTTGTCTGCCAACATAAAAACTGAGATCATCTCTGCCACTTCATTGTTCCCCCATGAACTCACAGTTCTCATCTTCCAAGGTACCACACTTAGCTCAGCGACTCTGTTCCCATTAACATACCAACAGAAGCTTTTGCTGTCCTTTTTGATATTTAGTGCGAGGTTTCTTTTGTAAGTTAACTTACCTATTTTTATTTATCGTTTTTACTATCCCTTTGTTTATGTTTGAAACTTTCCTAATGTTTGACCCTTCCAGAGGTCTAGAATAACATTTCACAACTGGCTGAAAAGTTTTTAAAAAGCTACTTTGAAACTTTTTAAATAACACCTTTCTGGCGGCTGGGGGCCGGCAAAACGATCGCCCCGCCCCCATTGTCTCCGATTGTTTGGTGGTCTCCCCAACCACGCCCCCTCAGCGCGCCATGACGTCACGGCGGGACCCGCCCCTTGTTTACTGGCGCATGTGCAGTGTAGGTCCCGCGGCCGGACAAAGACAATGTTACTGAGTGTGGGAGAGGAATGGCGCCGGCGGCTGAAGGAACAAGAACAGAAACCGCTGGAAAAGCTGAGCAGGTCCGGCAGCTCGTGTTGAGAGAAATGTGAGGACGTGTTTCGGGTCCGGTGATCCTTCTTCAGAACAGGACCAGGTTTCAGAAACATCCCGGGGAGGTCGCCAGGTCCGAGCGCCAAGACCTGGCTCCTGCCCCCAGGGAGAGGAGACAGTGAGACAGGGTAGGATTGGGAACCGCGGGAGGAGGGAGACTGGGGAGTTTATAAACTCCTAGGGGGAGGCCGCAGGCCGCAAATAAAAGCCCCACAGGCCCAGTGTTTACTTCACCGGCGAGTTGCCTGGCAACCGGGCGCCATCTTTGTGAGGGCAAGGCGCATGTTGTCTTGGGGCGGGGAGCGCGGGCGGCCATCTTGGTGAGGGCACCATCAACTGTCATTTCTGGGAGAGAATTCCAACCTCGTGGTAACCCCGGCCTTGGCCGAGCTTCATTCCCCACACAGTGTAGTGATGTGCAGGTTAGGGGGGCTCAGCCATGCTAAATTACTGATAATGCCCAAGGATGGTCTGGTTAGTGTATGTTGACCATGCTAATTTACCCGCAGTGTCCAGAGATGTGCAGGTTAGAGTGGACTGGCCGAGGTAAGTGTATCCATAGTGTTCGGGGTTCTGCAGGTTAGGGTGAAGGTCTGGACCCCCGAGATCGGTCAAAAGAATCACGAGGAGTACGATCTGTTTAAAGCAAGGTTATCAGCTTAATGAAATAAGGCAGCCTAGCACAGATTTGTCCAGCAACTCAGGTTAAAAGCTTCTATGTTACGTGGCAAAATTACACAATTACATTTGAAAATTACACATTATTTATTTTTGAGACAGCACAGCCTTAATGACAAGAAAAGACCAATAAAATGTAATAAGGTGACATGATTGACAGCAGGTTAGTCCAATGATATTTCCTGGGAAACAGATTGTTTTACGTGCAAAATCATCCCATGCTTGCTAGTTCAAGATTAGTTCGAATACCAAATTACTTATGATTCATATTATGCAAACTCCATTGTTCTCTTTTATTTCTAAATCCAACCAACTCAGCAAAGCAGCAATTCAAGTTCAATGTCAAATCATAACCTGAAGCCATTTTGTTATATTATTTTAAAATATTATTTAAAATTGAAATGCCATTTTGTGGTTAATAAAAACCTACATACACCTGTTGCTCCTAAATTCAAATTTTAAATCCTGATCTCAATAAAGCAGCAGTTGTCTCATTACCCAAAAGGGTGAGACCACAAACGATATAAATACGGTTTTGATGGCTAATAACTCCTGAAAATCCTTCTACAAAAAAAAGTCACTGAGAGCTGCATATCCCAAAGTGTGATATTCCTGTTTTGTAGAGCTTTTGGATTCTTCCATTCTGTGCAAAACTCAGGGGAGACTATGTTCCTACAGTTACAGCACGAGGAGTACTTACTTTATTCAAAATAATAACCAGGTTTCATGTAGGTAAGGGAGGGACCTTGCAAATAAGAGGCATGCCTACCTTTGTGACTTCCTTGAGGCTGTTCAATAAATGAGTCTTTTGGTAAGAGATGCGGTTATTGTCCCAGAAAAGTACCACCCATCCCATAATTGGGAAGACATTGGTGCCATTTGGGGTCAAAAAGTCTTTTGCTGAGGTCAGTACATTCGTCCCTGCCAAATATTCTATTGTGACTTTGAAGAAACAAATTGTATCCGAAAGATAACATTTCCCTATCTTCTCTTTTGCGGTGTGACTTATTTGGATGGGGCAAGGCTTACCAGGGTAGCCCACAGCACAACTGGTATCAAACTGGCACACAACACCTTTACAGGGTAAAGACCGTTTAGACTTGCTTTGTAAATGAACTGTTCAGTCTCTGACCACTGCAATAGTCATTCTTGGTAATGTTCAGTCCCTCAGCAAACGAGGACATCTTCCTGGTATAGTTGGTGCACAGTCTCTGGTTGCTCAGGATTCACAGGTAAACTGTTCCTCCTTGTGCACCAATGCTGGCAATGGCAAATCCATACAGCAGGGCAAGTTCGATCTTTATTATCATCCACTCCCCCCCCCCCCCCACCCCCCCCCCCCCCCCCCCCCACACCCCCCAACACCCCCACAACCCACCCCCCCCACCCCCCACCTTACAAGGGGCTCGTCTGATGAGCTTGCAATGATGGAGATGAATCCAGGGGGAGATGAGAATTTAAAATTTGAATTTAGGCTCTTGTTAGGAGCAACAGGTGTATGTAGGTTTTTATTAACCACAAAATGGCTTTTCACTTTAAAATGGCTTCAGGTTATGATTTGACACTGTGAACTTGAATTGCTGCTTTGCTGAGTTGGTTAGCTTTGGGGAAAAGAAAACAATGGAGTTGAATAATATGAATCATATGAATTTGGTATTCGAACTAACCTTGAACTAGCAAGCACGGGATGATTTTGAGAGTAAAACAGTCTGTTTCCTAGGAAATATTGGACTAAGCTGCTGTCAATCATGTCATCTTATTACATTTGATTGGTATTTTAAGGCTGTGCTGTCTCTTAGAAAACATGTAAATGATGTGTAATTTTCGAAAGTAATTCTGTAATTTCACCACGGAGCACAGAAGCTTTAACTTCTGTGTTGCTGGACAGAATTGCGTCAGACTGCCTTGCTTTATGAAACTGATAACTTTGCTTTGTACAGTCTGCATTCCATTCATTCTTTGACCAATCTCAAAACGGAGGGGTCCCGCCTGGGATCCAGATCTTCAAGGGTGGATTAGCCATGCTAAATTCCCTCATCGTGTCCAAAGATGTGTAAGTTCGGTGTATTACTCTGGGATAAATGTAGGGCAATAAGGGAAGGAGTATGGGTGAATTACCATTCAGAACATTGGTTTGGACTTGTTGGCTCGAGTGGCCTGCTTCCACACTGTGAGGATTCTTTTGAAGGGAAGGGATTTTTGCAAACTGCTCTCCTTCCATCTGCTGCAGAGTTCCGCTGTTGGCCTGTCCCCGCTCCCTGCCCCATTTTTGACATCACAACGCTGAAGTGGCTGTATCAGTTTCAATGTGAAACACCCTCCTCTGGGCAACTCCTCATCCTGGGAGGGAGAGAGGGAGGGGGGAATCTGTTCACTTGTAGCAACTGGAGTGAATCCAAGGCGGGAATCTACTCTGCCAACTCAGGTATGTCTTAATTACCCGGGTGAGGAGGGACGGATAATAGCAAATGGGGAAGGGGCGATACCTTATTTTTATTTTTAAAATGCATCTGATTCTCACAAATAAATGCATCAGGTTCAAGTAGAGCACATGCAATGATCCACATTGCAGTTTCAAGCTGGCTGCAACAGTTTTACATCCTCTGTTCTTCCTCTGTGTTGGCTGCAGCACATTTGGCTTCCTTCCCTCATCTTTTCTTCCTGCACCACCCCCCCCACCCCCCAAAGTGTTGATGCTTCCAAGCTGACCCTCAAAAGTTCAGGTTATACCTCCATTCTTTCCCAGATTTCAAAACCCACAAAATACAACTTTCCCAATCCTCTGTGTATCGGAGTTGGGAGGTGATGTTGTGGCTGTACAGGACATTGGTTAGGCCACTTTTGGAATATTGTGTGCAATTCTGGTCTCTCTCCTATCAAAGGGACGTTGTGAAACTTGAAAGGGTTCAGAAAAGATTTACAAGGATGCTGCCAGTGTTGGAGGGTTTGAGCTGAATTGTTTTGGGCTGTTTTCCCGAGTGTGGCAGAGGCGTTTGTATACATTTATAAAATCATGAAAGGCATGGATTGGATAAATAGACAAGGTATTATCCCCTGGGTCTGGGGGTGTCCAGAACTAAAGTGTAATAGTTTTAGGATGACGTGGATGAGCAAAGATTTAAGAGAAACCTAAGGGCAACTTTTTAACTCAGAGAGTAGTGAGCGTAAAGAAAGAGCTGCCAGAGGAAATGGTAGAGTCTGGTACAATTACAATATGTGAATGGCATCTGGATGGTTTCTGAATAGGAAGGGTTCAGAGGGGTATGGGCCATGTGCTGGCATATGGGACTAGATTAATTTAGAATATCTAGTCAACATCAATGAATTAAGACCATAAGACATAGGAGTGGAAGTAAGGCCATTCAGCCCATTGAGTCCATTCTGCCATTTACTCATGGCTGATGGGCATTTCAGCTCCATTTACCCACACTCTCCCCGTAGCCCTTAATTCCTTAATCAAGAATTTATCAATCTCTGCCTTGAAGATATTTAATGTCCTGGCCTCCACTGGGCTCGCTGGCAATAAATTCCACAGGCCCACACTCTCTGGCTGAAGAAATGTCTCCTAATTTCTGTTCTAAATTGACCCCCTCTAATTATCAGCCTGTGTCCCTGGATCCTAGTCTCCTCCGCCTAATGGAAACAACTTCCCACTATCCACCCTTTCTAAGCCAAGCATAATCTTGTAAGTTTCTATTAGATCTCTCCTCAACATTCTGAACGCTAATGAGTACAATCCCAGGACCATCAGCCATTCATCGTATGTTAATCGTACCATTCCAGGGATCGATCGTGAGAATCTCTGCTGGACACACTCTAGTGCCAGTATATTCTGCTGTTACTGCCGCTGAGTCACCCCTTGAACCCTATTTAGTGGGTGAAGTGGGAAGGGCAAGAGGATCCTTTTTGCCGGACTTGCTGCTCTCACACCCACTTTACTACCAGTGCTGTCTGACAGAATTGAATTGCAGGAGCAGATGGAGGACATTTTTATCCTGGGTGAAACGTAATGTTTGTCCAACCCCTGCAGGTGGATCTGAAATAGATACATTTGTCTCTGTCCCATTGAGTCTCCAGCACAGGGCCCGGCTGGTCAGCTCAGTGTTTTCGCTCTGCCTGAGCCTCCACCCACCCTTCTTCATCGTCCCTTCCCATCCCTCATCAGCAAACTGATATCCCCCACTTATCGCACGTTTGCTTTATGCAACTTTGCTTTTACAGAAGACCCACATTAGTACCTGTTTACGCTAATCAAAAGAAATCCAAAGAGGATTTTTGCTTTCATGAGAGGCAACGTCCTTGTGAACCTTCTCTGCATCCTCTCCCAGAGCATCCACGGCAGTAAATTGAGGGATGTGCAGGCTAGTCTCATCTTCAAGTTGGATAAAAGGCTGGTACAACACCGAGGGCTGAAGGGTCTGAACTGTGCTGTATTGTTCCATGTGCTCGTTCCAGAACGATGCAGCAGCAGTATTGGAAGAACAAAATTGCTTCAAACCCCTTGACACTTCCAGAGATGGGCACTGTCGATGGAAACTCGGTTAAATTCTGCCAGCAATCAGGTGATAGCCGGGGTTGGGGGAGGGTGGCAGCGGTGAGGCTGAACTTGCTTACTTGAGGGTTTTTAGCTTTGGTTGCTATATGCAATGAAGTGTGAATCATTGTTTCAGCAGTTGGTTCTGTGTGTTGTTTCTGAGTCAGTGGCCAAATTAAGGCGATTCACCCACAACCAGAGCAGGACGCTGGGATTAATATTGACTCCACTGCATTCAGCATGACATCACGTCAATACTGTTAGAAAGCGAAAGCTGACACCAACTCCCACCCCACCAGCGATCCAAAGAGAAGTGCATCGCCCTATAATCTGTAAAATTAATGTGAAAAGTGGTGTAACCTGCTCTAAAGTTTAAAAATAAATCCCTGGCACTTTTTAAAATCAACAAAAATCCATTTATTTATCCAACAGTAACGGTGAACAGATGAACTAAACTATTAACAAACCGAATAAATCCCTTCTAACTACTGACTGTTCCGGAATAAAACAAGTTTCTTGTGATATGCTGATCCAATAAATATGATTCCCTCTCGTAACAAAAAATAGAATTTAGTCTCTCAGATTACAGCCAGGTTCCGTGTCGTTTGGAATACTCTGTGCCGCCTTCTGTTGAATCTTCTCTCAGGAATGTCCTTCTCAGTTTTTTTAAAATGATGCATTCTCTAATACAGAGATGACTGACAGCCAATTTCCCCCCCTCAATAGAACTGAGGACTCTTAGCTCTCGTGAGGGGGAGTTAGAGATCTGGGTGTTCAGTCGATTGTACCCTGAAGGTGGCAACACAGGTCAATGGAGTGGTCACGAAGGCATATGGAATGCTTTCCTTCCCTGAGATTGAGTACAAGGGTTGGCAGGTTATGTCACAGTTGTATAGGACTTTGGTTCGGCCACATTTGGAATACTTCACACAGTTCTGGTTGCCACATTACCAAAAGGATGTGGATGCTTTGGAGAGGGTGCAGAGGAGTTTCACCAGGATGTTGCCTGGTAAACAGGGCGCTAGCTATGAGGAGAGGTTGAGTAGATTAGGATTATTTCATTAGAAAGATGGGGATTGAGGGGGGGAACCTGAATGAGATCTACAAACCATGGGGTGGCATGGTGGCTCAGTGGTTAGCACCTCTGCCTCAGCACCAGGCCTCTGGATTTAATCCCGCCTTGGGCATGTGTGTGGAGTTTGCACATTCTCCCCGTCTCTGATTGTTTGTCCTCCAGGTGCTTTAGTTTCTTCCCACAATCCAAAGATGTGTGGGTCAAGTGAATTGGTGATGCTAAGTTGCCAGGTCAGGGGTAAGTAAAGGGTAGGAGAATGTCTCTGGGTGGGTTACTCTTCAGGTGGTTGGTGTGAACTTGAAGGGTTGAAGGGCCTGTTTCCATACAATAGTGTATCTAATCGAAGTAGAGAACAAGAAGCTTTTATTCCCAGAGTGGGAGACACAATTACTAGGTGGGGGTCACAAGTTCAAGGTGAATGGGGAAAAGTTTAAGGAGGATATGCGTGTCAAGTTCCTGATGCAGAGGGTGGTGGGTGCCTGGAACGCGTAGCCACAGGAGGTCTTAGAGGCGGACATGATAGTGTCATTTAAGATGTATCTAGACAGATACATGAAAGGGCAGGGAGCAGAGAGATACAAATCCTTAGAAGACAGGCAACAGGTTTAGATAGAGGATCTGGGTTGGCACAGGCTTGGAGGGCCAAAGAACCTGTTCCCGTGCCGTAGCTTTCTTTGTTCCTTGTTTAGCTCAGGCTTCTGTCCAACTGCCCCCTTTTGTACCCTTGATGACATATCTTTCTTTTTTATGATAGGATTGTTTCTCTGTTTTCAAAACCATCAGATTGAAATTTAACAGGTTTTTGGAAGCCAAAGGGCCTGGTTTAAATTGATTGGCTAAATTGAAGAACTGTTGTCTTAGCCTGCTAACTGTCTGGCCTTTCAATACAAATGTTTCAGTTCAGGTGCTCTCTGTTGTGACAATGCTGCTCCTTTAAGATGATGTTGTTCTTGGTTTTTTTTTGAAGAGAGGTTGTAAAAGGCAGAGGTTCTGATTCATCTGGGGTTAGGGACTTTGCTAATGGCTAACAGATACTGGCTAAGGCAACAATCGGGAAAAAGGGTTTGAGACTTTTTTTTTCTAAAACGCTTGTACGATGAAAGGACGGTTCTCCTTTTTGTTAACCCTGATTTGGTTTGAGTTTGAGCAAGCAGTCTGTCTGAAGCTACTGGGGGGAGAAAGGTTCCCTGATTCCAACAAATGTTTCTGGCTGACTCTCTCTCACTAAAATCTCTCCTCTAAGAATCTGTGTTTGAACTGACCATTCTTTTTTGCCGTGGGGGTGTGTTTATGAGAATGTTTCAGGAAATCTGAACAGCTGCTTTCTTAAGTTGTGGGGAGGTCGTGACGGTCGGGTTTATAAATGGCTGCTATTCTAAATTCTGATTCCTTTTGCTTTTGTTTCATTCGGCGGTGTGTAAGTAAATTGTTTTCCTCGAAGCCAAGTGATTTGACCAGCTACATCACTCCTGAGGTACCTCTGCCTGAAACAACTAAAAAAAGTTAGGGCCTGGGCTACCTTCCTAGAATGTTTTGAGGGGATCTGGCCTGGTCCATAACACTGTACACCTGCAAATTGTGTCTCCAGAAAGGATGTAGTGAAACTTGAAATGATTGGATGATTCTGAGGTAGGAGGGTTTGAGTTAGAGGGAGAGAGTGAATAAATTGCAGGTATTTTCCCTGGAACATCAGAGGCTGAGGAGTGACCTGGTAGATATTTATAAAATTGAGGGGCACAGATAGGGTAAATAGTCAAAATCTTTTCCCTGGGGTGGGGAATCCAAAACGAGAGGTTTATGATGAGGGGGAAAAGATTTAACAGGGACCTGAGGGGAGACCTTTTCACGGAGAGTGTGGTGTGTGTATGGAATGAGCTGCCAGAGGAAGTGGTGGAGGCTGGTACAATTTCAACATCTAAAAGGCACCTGGATTGGAACATGAATAGGAAGAGTTTAGAGGGATATGGACAAGTGCTGGCAAATGGGATGAGATTAATTTAGGATATACAGCCAGCATGGACAAGTTGGACTGAAGGGTCTGTTTCCCTGCTGTGCATCTCTTTTGAGTCGAAGTCTCTAAAAGATACCACATTACTTCAACCGAACTCTGAAACCCAACGTTGCTGACAGTTTCTTTGTGTGTGAACCCGAGGGGCCTAGTCGTAGGGATGTACAGCACTGAAACAGATCCTTCGGTACAACTCGTCCATGCTGACCAGACATCCAAAATTTAATCTACTCCCATTTGTCAGCATTTAGCTCATGTACCCATCCAGATGCCTTTTAAATGTTGTAATTGTACCAACCTCCACCACTTCCTCTGGCAGCTCATTCTGTACATGCACCACCCTGTGTGAGAAAACTTGTCCCTTTGAGGTCCCTTCTAAATTTTCCCCCTCTCACCCAAACCTCTGTTCTCTAGTTCTGGATTCCCCCCACCCAGGGGAAAAGACCTTGTGGTTTGGCCAAATTTATCACTCCTGGGATACCTCTGCCTAAAAGATCCTCATGGATTTTATAAATCTGAGGTCACCCCTCAGCCTCCGATGTTGCAGTGAAAATAGCCCCTGCCTATTCAATCCCTTCCTGTGGCTCAAACCTTCCAACCCTACCAACATACTTGTCAATCTTTTCAGAGCCCTTTCAAGTTTCACAGCTTGTTACAAACATGTTGGTTTTGGTCATCTGATGTGGGAGAGTTTTCTGCAGGATTCTTTTCTGTCTGAAAAAGAGTCCTCCCCTGTGCTGTGACAGAGCCACAGTGACTCTCAAAATCCTGACTGACATTAAAGATTCATTTGTAGAAGCTTCTGAATCACATTTGTAAATGCAGAAAGTGTCTTTAATAATGAGTCATGAATAAAGGCTGCATTCATCTTTTATTGTGAAATTCTACTCCTACATCTCAAAACAGAGCATACAAACCGTCTGTGTGGAGTTTGCACATTCTCCCCATGGCTGTGTGGGTTTCCTCCCACAGGCCAAAAGTGTGTCAGGTGAATTGGCCGTGCTAAATTGTCTGTAGTGTTAGGTGCAGAGGGAATGAGTCTGGGTGGGTTGCTCTTCGGAGGGTCGGTGTGGACTTGTTGGGCTGAAGGGCCTGTTTCCACAATGTAAGTAATCTAGTCTAATCTAATCTAAACCTGGTCAGAAGCAGCCTCCCAGAATAAGACGTCACCGGCTATTTCCCCACCAGGACTGACTTTGCCCAGAAAACACACATTTTAAATGAATAGGGCACCATTCATTTTAAGATCAGGTGAACATAAGAGGGACTGCATTGGCTTAGAAAGGAGAGATCCTTGACACACACAAAGACCTGAAATCATTGCTGCACTATTATTAGCGAATTGGAATTAAGGCTGGATTTTTTTTTCCGCTGCAGCAGAGGAAGTTGAGAGGTGAGTTTTGTAAAATCATGAGGGGCATAGATAGGGTTAATGGTAATTGTCTCTTCGCTAGAATGGGAGATTCAAGTCCAGGGGGCACAAACTTAGTGAGAGAAGAGAGATTGACAAAAAGACATGTGGGGAGTGTGGTTCACGTGTGGAATGAACCTCCAGAGGAAGTGGTGGACATGGGCACAATTACAACATTTAAAAGACATTTGGATAAGTGCATGAGTAGGAAAGGTTTGGAGGGACAGGGAGAGGCTGAATAAGCTGGGGTTGTTTACCCTGGGGTCTCAGAGGCTGAGGGGTTGCCTTATCGAGGTCTAAAAAGCCATGAGGGGCACGGATAGGGTAAATAGTCAAGGTCTTTTCCCTGCGAGTCCAGGACTAGCGGGAATAGGTTTAAAGTGAAAGGAGAAACATTTTAAAAGGGACGCGAGGGGCAACTTTTTCATACAGAGGGTGGTGCATGGATGCAGTGAGCTGCCAAAGGAAGTAGTGGATGCTGGGACAATGTCAACATGCACAAGCCTTGGGTGACACGGTGGCTCAGTGGTTAGCATTGCTGCCTCACAGCACTAGGGTTCCCAGGTTCGATTCCAGCCTCTGGCAACTGCGTGTGGAGTTTGCACACTCTCCCCATGTCTGCGCGGGTTTCCTCCGACAGTCACAAAGATGTGCAGGTTCGGTGAATTGGCCATGCTAAGTTGCCTGTAGTGTTAGGGTGGGTTACTCTTCGGAGGGTCGGTGAGAACGTGTTGGGCCGAAGGGCCTGTTTCCAAGCTGCAGGGAATCTAATCGAAAAGCACCTGGATGGGTGTATGTACAGGAAGAGTTTAGAGGGATACAAGCCAAGTGCTGGCAAACGGGACTAGAGTAATTTCGGATATCTGGTCAGCATGAATGAGTTGGACCAAAGGATCGGTTTCCAGCACTTGGCCTACATCCCTCTCAACCATTCCTATTCATGTCCCCATCCAGATGCCAGTTAAAAGCTGTCATTGTACCAGCCTCCACCACTTCTTCTGGCAGCTCATTCCATACATGCATCACCCTCTGGATGAAAAGGTTGCCCTTTAGGTCCCATTTAAATCTTTCCCCTCTCACCATAAACCCTCTGGTTCTGGACTGTGCAACCTCCAGGGAGATTATTTACCCTATCCATACCCCTCATGATTTTATAAGCCCATATAAGGTCACCCCACAACCTCTGACACTCCAGCGAAAACAGCCCCAGTCTATTCAACCTCTCGGCAACATCCTGGTAAATCATTTCTGGTAGAGAAGTCAATGATTTGGGTTAATACCTGAAACACTGACTTCACTGCTGCTGCTGCCTGGCTTGCTGTGTTCTCCCAGCCTCCTGCTTGCCTACTCTGGATTCCAGCATCTGCAGTTTATTTTTGTCTCTAACGAATGGCAGAGCAGACTCGATGGGCTGAATGGCCTAACTTCTGCTCCAATGGCCTTGCAGGCTTAGGTTTGTGCAGATTGTTTCAGTGGGAATGCGCAGTCCCGGGCTCAACGAGCAGCAGCGTTCATAGAATCACAGAATCCCTACAGTGGGGACACAAGTCCTTCAGCCCAACAAGTTCAAACTGACCCTCTGAAGAGTAACCCACCCAGACCCATTTCCCTACCCTATTACTCGACATTTCCCCTGACTAATACACCACACCTACACATCCCTGAACACTGGGACAATTTAGCTTCGCCAATCCACCCTGCCTGCACACCTTTGGACTGTGGGAGGAAACCGGAACACCCAGAGGAAACCCACACAGGCACAGGAGGAGAATGTGCAAACTCCACACAGATAGTTGCCCCAATAGTGGAATCAAAGCCAGGTCCCTGGCACTGGGAGGCAATGCTACTCACCACTGAGCCACCGTGGGAGTGGGTGCTGTCCAGCAGAAAACAAAACAAGCCCACCAACTCTCCCACTGTCAGACTGGGCAGGAGGTTCAGTCCTGGGGGTGACCCACAGCAGCCTCACCGGCAGAATCCGATTGTTGGGAGCGCTGGTGCCCCCGCTGGTGCCTCTGCAAGTTGCAGGACTGGGTGAAGGCCTTCCCACACACAGGGCAGCTGAAGGGCCGCTCGCCGGTGTGAACCCGCTGGTGCTTCAGTAGGTCAGAGGAATTGCTGAAGGCCTTCCCGCACTCAGGACAAGTGAATGGCCTCTCCCCGGAGTGGACCCGCCGGTGGATCACCACGTGGGAGAAATTGCTGAAGGCCTTCCCACACTCGGGGCAACTGAAGGGCCTCTCCCTGGTATGGACCCACCGGTGGGTCAGCAGGTTGGAGGCATGTGTGAAGGCCTTCCCACACTCAGGACAGCTGAAAGGCCTCTCCCCTGTGTGGACCCGCCGGTGGGTCAGCAGGGCAGAGGAATCGCTGAACCCCTTCCCGCACTCTGGGCAGGCGAATGGTCTCTCCCTGGTGTGGACACTCTGGTGCCTCAGCAGGGAAAAGGCCTGGGTGAAGGCCTTCCCACACTTGGGGCAGCTGAAGGGCTTCTCCCCTGTGTGGACCCACTGGTGGGTCAGCAAGGCGGAGGAACTGCTGAACCCCTTCCCGCACTCTGGGCAGGCAAATGGTCTCTCCCCGGTGTGGACACGCTGGTGCTTCAGTAGGTCAGAGGAATTGCTGAAGGCCTTCCCGCACTCGGAGCAGCTGAAGGGCCTCTCCCCTGTGTGGACCCGTCTGTGCCTCAGCAGGGTGGAGGAACTGCTGAACCCCTTCCCACACTCAGGGCAGGAGAATGGCCTGACCCCAGTGTGACTGCGCCGATGAGCCTCCAGGACAGACGGGACATGGAAGCCTTTCCCACAGTCGCCACACTTCCAAGATTTCTCCACGGGGAGGGATTCCTCGGGTTTCTCCATGGCTGAAGCTTCAGCGGTACACAAACACGTGTACAGTCCCTCCCCACCGTGAATTCCTCTTTCCAGGCTGAATAACTGTTTTAGGTTCCACACTCAGTGCACTGTAACAGTAGGATCTCTCATTCCGTCCCACTGATGCTGAAAACGTACTGAAACAGGGACCAAAAAACTTTGCTCCTTCTCACAGAATCTTAGTCAAAACTCGTTACAGGCCCAATGGACTGAACGACTGTCAGACATTGACTTGAAATTGAGGACAGCAGACGCTTGGGAGTCCGAGTCGAAAAGTGTGGAAAAGCACAGCAGGTCAGGCAGCATCTGAGGAGCAGGAGAGTCGGTGTTTTGGGCATAAGCCCTTCATCTGTTGTTTTTTAAACTTCAGTTTTCATATCAAATACTCTGTAAAAAGAGATTACAAAAGTCATCATTGTCACTGAGAAGGTCTATAGCCTTAAAACTTGTCTTTAAACATTTAGACTCAATGTAATGCTGAATTATAGAACACATTTATTGCACTAGAAAATAGACAGACAGCAAGGCTCAGAAAAGGGGGGATCCGAAAGAATGCAAAAGATAGGGACACCTGGGCTTACCAAGTGATAACAGGATGCTGTAAGACAATTAAGAACGTTTGCCTTAGCATCAGTGAATCTGTATGAACAGGACACCAAGTGATAACATTCACAGCCATTCCCTTGTGAAATTAATGACCGTGTTTGATTCTGACCCTGAAACGAAACTCGGTACTATCAAAAGCTTTGTAATTAACGGTCAGTTGCTGTCAGTTATAATGGATTCTTATACCCCTTGCAAGCAGGGCAGTCCCAGAGAAAATAAATCTTTGCTGTTACAAAACCCTGACCTGAGAGTTCAAAAGGACACCATTTTAGTGCTGAGCCTGTTGAATCCAGTAGAAAATTAACTCTTAGTGCTTAGCTGCTATGGATTGACTTTAATTGCGCTTCGAGACTTTTTGGTGCTTTTGAGTAGCCAATTCTGGTTATGAAATGCAAACTCTGTGAAAGGAAATATTGATAAAGCTTTAACTTACTTGCTGTTTTTACAGACTTTACAGACTGCCCCACTATCAATTCTAACTAATCAGATCTTATGTCTTATTCGAATTTCAATCACAAACTTGAAAAGAAGGCATGTTCCATTCGAAGACGAATGAATCAGTTGAAATGAAACCTCACGGTAACATCTCAGCCTCAGGGACAGAATGATTTAGGGCTTAAAAAGCAGGAGTCTGCTCCCAGCTTAGAAATTATTCTCGGTCGGATATTGAAGAGATTCTTGCACAATGTGTCGGGAAACCATTTTATGATTGAACGTTTGCCCTCCTTACTAAGAAGCTGTTTTATAAAACAACTGTATCTGACATGTGAGCTGTGCGAGGTTATCTTGTGAACTCTCCAATTAGCTGAGACTGATACCTCTTTATGAGAGGAGTTTATCTCGCTCGCAGGCGCCTAACTCAGCTGTTTTTCCCACCTGACGAATGGCTTCGGGCCTGTAGGAGTGATTAGTCAAGCTTCACAGATCTGTCAATGAGCTTTTCTTCCTTATGAATTATTGTCTTTCACTGTTATCTGTCTAATTAAGAACATGCAATTCCTTTTTCAAACTTTTGTAGAAAGGAAGCCACTTTGTATCAATACATTGGAGTCGCCTGCTGGGCATCTGGACAGCTGGTAACCTACTCTCCTAGATTATTAGAACCTAGTTAGTTTAGCTTATAGGTATCAATGTTATGTTGTCACAGTGATGCTATTAGTGAATAAAGGGGATAACTAAAATTATACTAAACTGTCCATAACTAACAAGTTTTTATTCCAGACTTCCAAACAGTACGATTTCCGGGACGAACCAAGAGAGAGGCTTTACAGGTCTGAGTCCACAAGGGATTCCTTGGGCGGTCTCAAATCTTCACTTTCACATCAGTCCAGGGTAGAAATTCACAACAAGCAATTCTTTTTCTGCAGAACAATCTTTTCGTTTGTTATTCTACAAAATTGAAAGCACCATCCCACCCTCTCCCCCCCCCATCCATTCTCACTCCACTCTAATTCTCCTGAAGGGTGCTAATTCAGGATCTTACAGGGCCAAAAAAGTAAAAACATCTCTTTTGAATAACTCTACCTGAAAGTTCACATCTTTCACAACATTGGGATACTGCTCAGTGTGAGCAGATCTGATTTTGGAAAGCAAAGAAAAACTGTCTAAATTCAGGATAAACCTGCAATACAGCGTCTTTAGAAACGACCAGGCACGGGGTCAAGGCATTGACACCAACACCAGAGAGAAACTCAACATACAGACGTGGCAAACCATCAGTCTTTAATCTTTCAGAATGGGTTGTAGGAATCATTAATATGTAAATCTCAGAACTTCTAACAAATCACCTTCTCGAGATAACTTAAGGTTTGTAACAAAAGGTGACACCTCAGCTCAGACAATGCATTAAAGGTACGAGGTCACAGTCAGTCTGTATCCCAATTTTGAATCTGACAGGTTCGGTTTCCAAAGTGAAATTTACAAACTATTATATGCATTCACTGCCTGCATTGACTGCCAGCATTTTGCGCATTTTTTGAACAAATCAAAGTTTTGCATTAGAAATTGGCTAGCTGAAAGACGACAGAGGGTGGTGGTTAATGGGAAATATTCATCCTGGAGTTCAGTTACTAGTGAGGTACCACAAGGATCTGTTTTGGGTCCACTGCTCTTCATCATTTTATAAATGACCTGGATGAGGGCATAGAAGGTGGGTTCGTAAATTCGCAGATGACACTAAAGGCGGTAGAGTTGTGCATACTGACTAAGGATGTTGGCAGTTACAGAGGGACATAGATAAGCTGCAGAGCTGGACTGAGAGGTTCAAAATGGAGTTTAATGTGGAAAAGTGTGAGGTGATTCACTTTGGAAAGAGCAACAGGAATGAGTGTACTGGGCTCATGGTCAGATTCTTGGTCGTGTAGATGAGCAGAGAGACCTCTGTTTCCAAGTACGTAGATCCTTGAAAGTTACCCAGGTTGATAGGGCTGTTAAGAAGGCATACAGTGTGTTAGCTTTTGTTGGTAGAGGGATTGAGTTTCAGAACCATGAAATCATGCTGCAGCTGTACAAAACTCTGGTGCGGCCAGATTTGGAGTATTGCGTACAGTTCTGGTCACCGCATTATAGAAAGGATGTGGAAGCTTTGGGAAAGGTTCAGAGGAGATTTACTAGGATGTTACCTGGTATGGAGGGAAGGTCTTAGGAGGAAAGGCTGACGGGCGTGCGGCTGTTTTCTTTAGGGAGAAGGTTGAAAGATGACTTAAGTGAGACAGAAGATAATCAGAGAGTTAGGCTGGACAGTGAAAGCCTTTTTCCTTGGATGGCAACGGCTAGCACGAGGGGATATAACTTTAAATTGAGGGGTGATAGATATAGGACAGATGGTCAGAGGTAGTTTCTTTACTCAGTAGTAGAGGTGTGGAACATACTGCCTCCAATAGTAGTAGACTCGCCAACTTTAAGGGCATTTAAATGGTCATTGGATAGGCATCTGAACGAGAATGGAATAGTGTTGGTTAGATGAGCTTCAGATTGGTTCCACAGGTCGATGCAATATTGAGGGCTGAAGGGTCTGCACTGCGCTGTAATGTTCTATGTGTGTAAAAATATAATTCTGCAAATACAAATTCACCCTTTACACTTATATGCATGCATGAGAGAAAGCAAATGTTGATGTCTATGCTGTTTGTCTCTATGTCTATTTTGATAACAAATGCTTTATTTCTGTAAATGTTGTTATAAATCAGAGTTGGGTACTAATAGTTAGATGTAAGGGAGAGAGAATTCCTCCAGTTTGGTACCATAAGAATCCGATCCATCTGAAACTGCTGATGTTTGGACTGTGGGAGGAAACCGGAGCACCCAGAGGTAACCTGCGCAGACAGAAGGGGGAGAACATACCAAAGTTCACACAGACAGTCACGAGAAGGTGGCATCAAATCGCTTCTAACAATTCTCCCACACCCGCAAAACCCTGAACACTGTGGGTAATTTAGCAGGGCCAATCCACCCTAACCTGGGCAAAGATAAAAATCACATGACACCTGTCCAACAGGTTTATTTGGAAGCACTAGCTTTTGGAGCGCTGCTCCTTCTTCAGGTGGTTGTGGAGTATAAGATCATAATACACGGAGTTTACAGCAAAACATTACAGAGTCATGCCACTGAAATGATACATTGAAGAACCCTGGATTGTAAAGTCTTTCATCTTTTAGAATGAGTTGCTGGTGTCATTAATATGTAAATCCCAGAACTTCTAATAAGACACCTACTCGAGATAACTTAAGGTTTTATTAGAAAAGATGACAACTCAACTCAGGCAATGCATTAAAGGTGTGAGGCCAGAGTCTGTCTGTATCCCAGTTTTTGAGTCAGACTGGTTCTATTTCCAAAGTGGAATTTATAAAATATTTCATGTATTGTCTGCCTGCAGATTGTGCATTTTTTGAGCAAAATGCACAATGTATCTGCAAATACAAATACACCCCATAGACGTGTGTGGGTGTGTGTGTGTCGCGTACATGAGAGAGAGAAAAAGTCTAGTTCCATACTGTATTGCATAACAGATGCTTTATTTCTGTTGATGTAAATATTGTTATAAATCATAGCTGGGTGCTAATACTTAGATGTAAGGGAGAGAGAATTCTTCAATTAGGGCACTATAAGAATCCTAGCAGACCCCTATTTCT
Source organism: Hemiscyllium ocellatum (assembly GCF_020745735.1). Classification (NCBI taxonomy): domain Eukaryota; kingdom Metazoa; phylum Chordata; class Chondrichthyes; order Orectolobiformes; family Hemiscylliidae; genus Hemiscyllium; species Hemiscyllium ocellatum. Next base: position 612,211 of record NW_026867485.1, on the reverse strand, counting down.
AGTTTACTTGCCAATGAACAAACACAAACACCTATTTAATTCTAATTTTTCGCTTTTCTGTTATATTTTCTGGTAATATGATTCTGTGTCTGGATGGTTTACAGGCTGGGAGACTGTAGGTTGGACTTTGATTGAGTGAATGTTTTATTGTTCCAGAAGGTGTCAAAGGAGGTTAAAGCTTCAGCAGAAATGAAGCACAGCTGAGAACAGACAACAACTGTGTGGGAACAGGAAGATCAACCAAGGACAAAGAAACCAGAAATCCGAGCTGACACCAGACTACCCTGTGGTCAGTTGCTTTGATTAGCAGTGTCAACCCTCTACCTTTACCTAGCTTCGCATTCGACTTGAATGCCACATCTGCCCTCAATATTTAGGATCCAATCCTTGTCACCCTGAAGCTATGTCTCTGTAAGGAGTCTCAGATCATAATTATTCTCTTCAATGTGAGCAGTCAATTCATTCACTTTTGTTACGTTGCAGCGCTATTACGACACGGGTAACCCCCTCTGCTCAATTAAACCAGCAATATAGAGATGATTCACCCCATGCAGTAATCTGTAAAAGTTCGAGAGGCAAAGAACTATCCCAAAGGTAAATATTTAAAAGTAAACATTTAACAACTTTACTCTTTACGTCCAACAGAGAATTTTAAAACTCACAGAAATGCCCAGTTTTATAGTCCAAACATCGGATCATTTTATTGGTGTTAATATTATCAAAATACTTAATTCAAACTTGATTGGACTTTGGTATTTTGGGGCAAAATTTAAACTGATTGGCCAAATTTAAATTTGTTTGTGCCTCATGGCAACCCAGTTGCTCTATTTGTGTTGACCAAATATTACATTCTCATCTTGTTTAGAACACTTTGTTCTGCTCGATTTTTAAACTCTCTTCAAGGTACAGTACCTCTACACCTTCATAACAAGCACACAGTCAGACACTGACCTTTTAGTTTTATTGTTTGTAATCTTTTGAATCCAGTTTTAATTGCTGGTACGTTTATTCTCCTTGTTCCTTTCTATTGTTCTCTGATGTCCATTTTCCACATCACTACATTGCTTATCTACCTTGATTTGGATTGGCCTTACTAAATTGCCCATAGTGCCCAGGGATGTACAGGTTAGGTGGCTTAGCCAATGGGAAATGCTGGGTTATAGTTTCGACACAATAGAAGCAGGAGGAGGCCATTTGGCCTGTTAAGCTGCTTCACCATTTATTAAGATCGTGACTGATCTATCCATCATCTCACCTCTTCTTACTTGCATTATCCCGACTACCCTTGATTCCCTGAGGGGTGGGGGCGGGAGCAGGATGCTCTCTGGAGGGGTCAGAATGGACTTGATGGGCTGATTGGCCTGCTTCCACGCTGTAGGACTTCTATGATTTACCGCAGTTGTGTTTGCCTCAGATCACAGCTCCCAGAATCTCCCACCTTCTGCAAATCAAAAGACAAGTCCCCCCCGCCCCAGCCCTCTTGTATGTATGTTATCTAAATGCTTAATCATTTCTAGTGAATACAGCCCACACCTCCTGCTGCTGCCAGTAACCTTTACAATGCTGATGAAATAATGCAATTCCTGCAGTACTGAAAACTGTAAGGCTTCTAACAATACCAGTTACTCATTCACCGCTCCTGATGGATAGCATTGGAAACAAAACATCGAAGGCTAACAGAAATGAGCAGTTTAACTCAAAATTCCACCTAGCCCTTCACTGGGCACCCCAATCAGCACACTGTCCTTACTGCTGGTAAGCCTTAAAGCACTTCACCCCCACAGTGCAATGAATTCCCACATTCCACCAAAATCCTAGAAGTACTCATGTACTCAGTTGCTGTCTCACCAATTAAATATTTCATTGTAACTTCTTCTGCTTCCAGTAAAGGCAAAACATCTTTGAAAGCTGCTCTGAAAGTCCACTCTTCACAACAACACTTCTGCTTTCACGCAAGATGATTAAAGTCATACAGCACAGAAACACAGCCTTCGGTCCAACTCATCCTTGCTGACCAGATATCCGAAACTCATCTAATCCCATTTGCCAGCATTTGGCCTGTATCCCTCTAAATCCTTCTTATTCACATACAACGTTTAAAAGGCATCTGGATGGGTAATTGTAGCAGCCTCCCCACTTCCTCTGGCAGCTCATTCCAAACATGCACTACCCCGTGTGAAAAAGTTGTCCCTCAGGTCAGTTTTAGATCTTTCCCCTTTCACGTGAAACCTATGCCCTCTAGGTTTGGAGTCGCCTACCATGGGGAAAAGAGTTTGGTTGTCCAACCTATCCATACCCCTTATAAACTTCTTTAAGGCCACCCATCAGCCTCCAATGCTCCAGGGAAATTATCCCTGGCGTATTCAGCATCTTCCTATCGCTCAAACCCTCCAACTCTGCCTACATCTTTGTAAAGCTTTTCTGAACCCTTTTAAGTTTCACAACATTCTTCCAGAGGGCGGCAACTGGAATTGCACACAGTTTTCTAAAAGTGGCCTAACATGACCTCCCAACCCCTGTACTCAATGCTCTGACCAATAAAGGAAAGTGTACCAAATGCCTTCTTCATTATCCTGTCTCCCTGCAATTCCACTTTCAAGGAATTATGAACCTGCAAGGACACTTTGTTTAGCAACACTCCCCTTTAACTATGTAGGTCGTGCCCTGATTTGCCTTACAAAATGAAACTCCTCACATTTATCTAAATTAAACTCATTCTGCCACTCCTTGGCCCATCAGCCCATCCGATCAATTCTAATTTATATTGAACTTTGTTTCCTCTCTCATCCCCTAAAAGCTGAGAATCTCCATCCTACAATCACTTCCTCCATTCTGACTTTGCTGAACCTAATTCCTGCTGTAACTCATCCTGAAGGGTGTGGTTCATCCTGATTAACAGACTCTCACTCGGGGAGGTGGAGATCAAATTGAAACAGACAGAATTCTGACTGGCCTGGACAGAGTTCAGGGGAAGATGTTCCTATTGGTAGGAGAGTCTAGGACCTGAGGGCACAGCATCAGAGTAAAAGGAATATCTTTTAGAACAAAGATAAGGTGAAACATTTTCAGCCGGTGAGTGGTGAATATGTGGAATTCATTGCTACAGAAGGCTGTGGAGGCCAGGTCACGGAGTAGATTTCAGATGTAGATAGATGGTTCTTGAGTATCAAGGGGATCGAGGGTTACAGAGAGAAAGTGGGAGAATGGGATTGAGAAACTGATCAGCCAGAACCTAATAGTGGAGCAGCCCTGATGGGCTGAGAGGCCTAATTTCTGCTCCTGTGTTTTATGGTCTCTTGCTGTCCTGGACTAGGAGTGTGCAAATTGGGAGCAGGAATAGGCCATTTAGCCTGTCAGGTTTGCACCAGCATTGAACAGATCATAAGTAGATATGATCTAAAGGGTATAAACAAGGACTGCAGATGCTGGAAACCAGAGTCTAGATTAGAGTGGTGCTGGAAAAGCACAGCAGGTCAGGCAGCTCCTCGGATGCTGCCTGACCTGCCATGAATATACCTACATTCAGGTTAATAGGCTGGAATTTTTTCCACTGGAGCAGAGGAGGATTATAAAATCGTGAGGGGTATAGATGAGGTGAATGGCCAAAATCCTTTCTCTAGGCTGGGAATTCAAGACTACGGAGCAAATTTTGAAAGAAAGAGAGGAGAAAGATTATAAAAGGACATGACGGTCTCCATTTATTCCGTCCCCAAGAGAGTGGTTTGTGTGTGGAATGAATTTCCAGACAAAGGGGTGGATGCAGATACAGTTAGAACATTTAAAAGACATTTGGATTAGTACATGAATGATGAAGTTGATTTTAAATAAATGTGAAGCACTGGATTTTGGAAAAGCAAATCAGAGCAGGACTTATACACTTTATGGTAAAGTCCTGGGGTGTGTTGCTGAACAGAGACCTTGGAGTGCAGGTTCATAGTTCCTTGAAGGTATGCTTTCCTTCATCGATTACAGCACTGAGTAAAGGAGTTGGGAGGTAGGTGAACCTCTAAGGGGAGCCTTTTCACACAATAGTGCATATATGAAATGACCAGCCAGAGGAAGTGGTGGAGACTGGTATAATTACAGAATTTAAAAAGGCATTTGGATTGGTCTATAATAGAAGGGATATGGGCCCGGGGCTGGCAAATAGACTACATTAGGATAACTGGTAGGCATGGACAAATTGAACCGAAGGGTCTGTTTCTGTGCTGTACATCTCTATGACTCCAATATAAAAGATTCAGAGGGATATAGGTTTAACACAGGCAGGTGGGTCCAGTTTAGTTTGAGAACATAGTCAGCGTGGATTAGTTGGACTGAAGGGTCTGTTTCTATAACTGATTTGTACTGGTCTTGCCTCCCCCATAACCATCACTTCTTTGTTGTTCGAAAATCAGATGAACTCAGCCTTGGATATATTCAGTTACTCCCAAACTGCAGGAAGGCGTCCCCACTTCTCAACTCAATTCTTCTTGCTAATATCCCACTTGCCTTGCTCACTATTGCTGCACTTGTCTGACAACTTGCACTGACTGGATTAGAAGGACGCAGAGACTCCTTTGTACATCCACACATCATTTCTGATGCAAGGCTCGAGCCTGAAATGTCAATTCTCCTGTATTTTCCATTGAAAAAAGACCTGGACTAACTTTCCCAGAGTCTCTCCCCTCCCTGGATTCACTCCGTTTCCCTTCAGTTCCTGAATGGAAAAGGGGTTGAGAAAAGAGCGTGCTGTACTCACAGATGTTGGAGAGAGGAAGGAAGTTGCAGTCTGGGGTGAAGCTCAATCTTCATTCAGAGAGAGAGGAACAGCAGCAGCAACTTCAGAAGTTCATGGTCCTACTTCCGCATCCAGACAATGGGTTTGCTGTGATCGGCAGGAGGACCAGTCTCCATCCGGTCCTCCAGAGCTTCTCATTGGTCCATCAAAACAAGATCACGGAGTGTTTCCGCCTTTTGCGTGAGTATGCGTAATGTTTTGCTGACACCGTGGAACATGCGCACTGGGTTGCTGACACCGAGTAGCATGCGCAGTACGGAGATGTTGGCATTACTGACAGATTTTCAAAGTTAAAATTCACACAATGCCAGGTTTTAGTCCAACAGGTTAATTTGGAATCACTAGTTTTCGAAGCGCTGCTTCTTCATCGGTTGGTTGTGGAGCAGAATCATAACACACAGACTTTATAGCAACAGGATTGCAGTGTCATGAGATGTAATATTAAACAACTTCAGCTGACCTCTACCATCTTTTAGAATGACCATGTTAGTTTTGATTCCTACATCTGTAAATCCCAGAACTTTTCAAAAGTTACGTTCTCAAGATAGCTTTTAACAATAGGTGTCATCTCAATCAGATAATGCATTGAAGGTGTTAAGTTAAAGTCTGTCTGTGTCCCAATGTTAGGTCAGACGGATTCTATTTCTATCGTGGTATTACAGAATCTTACGTTTATGCGTTTTTCTGCAAAATAAAATGCGATTCTGCAAGTACAAATTCAACCCACAAATTTGTGTGTGTGTGCGCGCAGGAGAAACCGAGTGATCATGTGTGTGTGAGAGAGTATAATGGGGTATAAGTCTGTGTGAGGGTGTATGTGAGTGAGTGAGTGAGAGTGAGAGAGAGAGAGAGTGTAGTGGTGTCACCTGTAGTGTGACATGAACCTACAGTCCTGGTTGAGGCCACCTCCATGGATTTTGAACTTGGCTATCAGTCTCTGCTCAGCCACTTTCCTTTTTTGCCTATCCTGAAGTCTACCTTGAAGGATGGTCACCCGAAGGTCCAAGGTTCAACTGGGAGGGAACACTCCTAGCTGGTGATTGTTGTGCAGTGTCCGTTCATTTGTTGCTGTAGCCTCTGCTCGGTCTCACCAATATACCAAGACTCAGGGCATTGTTGCCTGCAACGTATGAGGTAAACAATGCTGGCTGAGTCACATGAGTACCTGCTGCACTCATGGTGGGTGGTGTCCCCATGTGTAATGGTGGTAAGCGTGTCAACACTCTGATACGTCTTTCATCATCTGCCGTGACAGAGTTGTATCGTATTGTCCTGAAGGCTAGGTGATTTTCTGCGAACAATTATCTGTGTAAAGTTTAGTGGTTGTTTGAAGGCGAGAAGTGGAGTCATGGGGAAGGTCTTGGCGAGGTGCTCATCCTCATCAATAATGTGTTGCAGGCTGCGAAGAATGTGGCGTAGTGTTTCGGCTCCTGAGAAGTACTGGACAACAAAGGGTACCATTTTGGTTGCAGCTCATGTCTGTCTCCTAAAGGAAGTCATTACAGTTTCTTGCTGTGACACATGGAACTGGCAGTTGATGAGTTGAGCATTGTACCCCGTTCTAATGAGAGCACGTTTGTGTACTTCAAAGTGTCTGTCATGTTCCTCCTCACCTGAACAGATCCTGTTTATGTGAAGGGCTTGTCCAGAGGGAATGGCTGTTTTAATATGTTTCACTAGAGAAGTGTAGCACTGTCAGGTTATCCGTGGGTTTGCGGTGTAGAGAAGTGCTGAGATATCCATCCTTGATAGAGCTGCATGTGTTCAAAAATGAGACAGATACTAAATAGTGTGACGAGTGTGATGGTGGGATGAAACTTGTTAATACCACAGGATCGTTGTTTCAGTGACTCCTCACCTTGGGTCCAGAGGAAGAAATGTCATTCATATATCTAGTGTATATTGTTGGTTGGAGGTCCTGTGCAGAAAAAAAGCCTTGTTCGAAACTGTGCATGAAGCGTTGGCATACTGGGGTGCAAATTTGGTCCCCATGGCTGTTCCATGTGTCTGGATGAAGAACTGGTTGTTAAAGGTGAAAATGTTGTGGTTGAGAATGAAGCGGATGAGTTGTAGGACAGTGCTCAGAGATTGGCAGTTGTTGGTATTGAGTACTGAGGCTGTTACCGTGATGCCATGATCGTGAGGAATGCTGGTGTAGAATACTGACATGTTCACGGATTCAACTCGTCTGTGGATGCTGAGCTTCTGGAAGGATTGGATCAGAAGTCTTGATGAATGCTGTCAGTTCACGGTTGTGCTCTTTGGTCAGATCTTCTGGTAGTTGCCTGTCGTGTTCCTGTTCAGTTGTTTGTACACTTCCTTGCAGAACTGAAAATGTGTTGCTGGAAAAGCGCAGCAGGTCAGGCAGCATCCAAAGAGCAGGGGAATCGACATTTCTGGCATGAGCCCTTCTTCAGGAATGAGGAAAGTGTGTCCAGCAGGTTAAGATAAAAGGTAGGGAGGAGGGACTTGCGGGAGGGGCATTGGAAATGCGATAGGTGGAGGAGGTCAAGGTGAGGGTGATAGGCCGGAGAGGGGGTGGGGACGGAGATGTCAGGAAGAAGATTGCAGGTTAGGAAGGCGGTGCCGAATTTGAGGGATTTGACTGAGACAAGGTGAGGGGAGGGGAAATGAGGAAACTGGAGAAATCTAGGTTCATCCGTTGTGGTTGGAGGGTTCCTAGGCGAAAGATGAGGTGCTCTTCTTCCAGCCGTCGTGTTGCTATGGTCTGACGATGGAGCCCCAGGACCTGCATGTCCTTGGTGGAGTGGGAGGAGGAGTGGAAGTGTTGAGCCACGGGTGGTTGGGTTGGGTTAGTCCGGGTGTAGGTTGGTGGGTGGTAGGTGAGGACCAGTGGGGTTCTGCCCTGGTGGCGATTGGAGGGGCGGGGCTCAAGGGCGGAGGAGCGGGAAGTGGAGGAGATGCAGTGGAGGGCATCATCGATCACGTCTGGGGGGAAATTGCGGTCTTTGAAGAAGGTGGCCATTTGGGTTTTACTGTATTGGAACTGGTCCTCCTGGGAGCAGATGCGGCGGAGACGAAGAAATTAGGAGTATGGGATGGCGTTTTTAAAAAGACATGAGGGGCACCTTTTTATTTTAAGACAGAGAATAGTTCTCATGTGGTATCAATGTCCAGAGGAGGTGGTGGATGCAGGTACAGTTACAGTGTTTAAAAGACATTTGGATAAGTACATAGAGTCATAGAGATGTACAGTATGGAAACAGACCCTTCGGTCCAACCCGTGCCTGCTGACCAGATATCCCAACCCAATCTAGTCCCACCTGCCAGCACCCGGCCAATATCCCTCCAAACCCTTCCTATTCATATACCCATCCAAATGCCTCTTAAATGTTGCAATTGTAATAGGAAAGGTTCAGAGAGTCTGGACCAAACACTGGCAGGTGGGACTAGTTTAGTTTCAGAACACAGTCAGCATGGACTAGTTGGACTTAATGGTCTGTTTCTGTCCTGTATGACCCTGTAACTGTTCTATACTGGTCTTAAAACCAGTTTCTCACCTTCCCCAATACCCATCCACTTTGTTCTTCAAAGTCAAATGAACTCAGCGTTGAATACATTCAATGACTGATCTAACTGCAGGAAGACATCGCCACTTGTGAACCCAACTTCTCTTGCTAATATATCACTGGCCTTGCTGATTGCTTGCTGCTCCTGTCTGACAACAGACAGTGACTGGTGTAGAAGGACGCTGAGGCCCCTCTGTCCATCCACACATCATTCCTGATGAAGGGCTCGTGCCCAAAACATTGACTCTCCTCCTCCTCAGTTGCTGACTGACCTCCTGTGCTTTTCCAGCGCCACACTTTTCAACTCTGATCTCCATCATCTCACTTTCGCCACATCTCAACAAATCACCATTTAAACAATGCGCCTCTTCTCTGCGTTTTTTAATATCAAAAGCTTTAGATTGTGTCAATTCATTTGCCATGTGTTTGCAAATTGAGACACAGACCTGGATCAACTTTTCCAGAGTCTGTCCCCTCCCCCACGCCTCAATTCACTCTTTCCTTTCAGTTGCTGCATGTAAACAATTGAACCCCAGAATGAAACAAAAAATGGAAAAATTGGTCATAAACAGACTGTTGTACTTACAAAAGTTAGACAGAGGAAGGAAGTTACAGTCTGGGGTAAAGTTCACAGAGGAAGGAGGAGCAGCAGCTTCAGAGCTCACGGTCCAATCTCCACATTTCGACAATGGCCGGCTCTGATTGGCAGGAGGACCAGTCTCTTTCCGGTCCTCCAAGGTTCTTCATTGGTGAATGGAAAGGAGCTGACGCACAGTTTCTGCGGGCACCAAGGAATGTGCGCAGTGCTTTGCTGACACCGCGGAGCATGCTCAGTATGCAGGAAGTTGTTACAGATTTTAAAGTTAAAAATCACAAAACACCTGGTTAGAGTCCAACAGACTGATTTGGAAGCACTAGCTTTCAGAGCGCTGCTCCTTCACCGGGTGATTGTGGAGTGTAAGATCGTAAGACACAGAATTTATGATCTTATACTCCACCACCGCCTGATGAAGGAGCGGCGCTCCGAAAGCTAGTGCTTCCAAACAAGCCGATTGGACTGTAACCTGCTGTTGTGTGATTTTTAACTTGGTACACCCCAGTCCATCACGGGCACCTCCACATCATGACAAATTTTAAGTGTCCAACTGCGAATACGAGAGAAAAATACCAAAGCAATTTTTTGTCGAAATGTTTTTCCCCTGTGCCTTGACATGTTATTCCTTTTGCATTTTGTCTGGCTGCTCAATGTTTCTGTCCATTCCCCAGGGTAGAGGTATTCCAAAACTACAGGGTATAGGTTTAGGGTGAGGGGAAAAGATTTTAAAAGATTTAAAAGACTAAGAATATAACATACATCCCTTACAGTGCGAAGGTGAGGACTGCAGATGCTGGAGATTAGGGTCGAGACTGTGTGCTGGAAAAGCACAGCAGGTCAGGCAGCATCTGAGGAGCAGGATATTCGATGTTTTGGGCAAAACCCTTCATCAGAAAATAGCCATGGGGAACTGGCTTAATCGAGTGGGTCTGGGTGGGATGCTGTTGGGAAGGTCGATGTGATGGCCTGCAGGGATGATATGCCTTAGCCATGCTTATATTGAAAAAGGATTGCCTTAAATCTGCTATGGGACGAGTGGGTTCCAGTTCGTGGGACACTGACACCAGTCCTGGGAAAGGTGGGATTTGTGCTGTCTCTCGCTTCACATTCTGCCCCTTGTCCATTTTCTCCCCAACCACTGCCCCCTGCCCTTTCTCCCCTTTTCACACTGCACCCCGATTCTCTCCCCAACCCTCTGAACCCCGGTCATTCTCTACTCCCCAACCTCTGCCCCTCTCCATTTCTCTCCCTTCTCCACCACCACCAGTGCCCCCGCCCATCCTTTCTCGTGCCTCAGCCCTCTTTGATCTAGTGGCCGAGCAGAGGCTGATAGCCAAGTTTAGAACACATGAGGATGGCCTCAGCCGAGACCCTGGGTTCATGTCACACTACAGGAGACCCACCTACACAATACACTCACACACACAAGCACACTCTCTTACATACTCACACGCTCATGCAGACCCTCTCTGATAGACCTGCTCTCTCTCAGATACACAGTAATACATCCCCACACTCAAACTCACGCACACACCATCTCACATGCTTATATTCCATCACACACACACACACACACACACACACACACATATCCAGCATGCACACGCAAACTCACCCACTCTCTCTCATGCATGCACTCACATATAGAAGTCTTTGGGGTGAATCTGCGTTTGCAGGATTACATATTTGGAAATAGAACCAGTCTCACTCAAGATAAGAATGCAGACAGACCCTACCCTCACAGCTTTCATGCATTGTCTGACCTGAGGTGTCACCACCTTTTATTGAACCTTAGGTTACCTGGAGAATGTGACTTTTAAAAAGTTCTGGGGTTTACAGATGAATGAATCGAAATCTACAACCCGTTTTAAAAGATGAAAGACTCAACAGCAATCTAGGTTTCTTCAATATATCATTTATGTTGCATAACACTATAATCTTTTATTCTATATTCTGTGTCTTATGATCCTCCTCCACAGAACCACAGGTCCAAGGAGATCTGTCCCAACTTTCCAATCTACCTTCATTGTTGACACTCCTCAGGCACGGCACCATTCACGTCAACCTGTTCATACCCTGAGACCAACGAGCTACATGCCATGGCGCAGCCAGCTCCAGAAGCAGCTGAGACTTGCTCAGTATGAAATACATTGTACATTGCTCCCAGAATTTCAAGCAGCAACGAGTTTCAAGAACATCTGCTTTTCAATCTGTCTCCCTGTTCCCAGACACTGCTGTTTGTCCCGTCCCCAGGACCGGGCTCTCTCCACTAGCGGATAATTGATCCATTTTGTTTCTACTTGCAAGCTGTGCTGGTGGAAGGCAGAGCCCATTCGCTCTTCTGCTCCCTCTCACTATCACATGGGGTAGGAGACGTCATTGACACGAATGCATCAAATGACAACTTTGAACTTGTTCCAAAGGTCTGTTATGGGAGAAATGGAAAGGTGATGTGCTATCGGGACAGACAGAAATGGACACCGGAGAGTCTTCCCTCAGGTAAATTGATACGAGTGCCTTCTTGCGCAGCCTGTTTGGTGTTCAGAATTTGCCTTGACACAGCAATCCTGCAGAAAGTATTTTGTTACACGGGCGTCTGTTACTTTACCGCAGGAAATGGACAAAAACAGCAAGTCATGTGTTTCAACTTCACCAGTTCATTACCATCCTGAGAGAAGAGGTTTCACATGAGGTCAGAACACACCGACAGAAGAGCACGAAACAACTCAGAGCTCCACAAGGGAGCCAGCGCAACAGTGGAAATCTGACCCGAACCACTCTCTGCACGAAAACGTCCTTTATAATGTCATTTTATCTTCCTTTTTCTCGGTCCCACATGACTTGGAAAACTTCGGTTCTCTGAGGAAAGCTGACCCAATTTTGCAAACTACCTTCATTGCTGACATTCCTCAAACACCGCACAGCTCACGTCAACCTGTTCAACACTATCTCCAACCATTTCACTTCCGTGTTTTCAGCCTCGTTCGTACTCCAGACAGCCCAACCTCGTTTCATCAAGGTGCTTTTTGAGAGCCCCAAGTGTCCCAGATGAAGAGAATCCGAGTGAAACCTTCACTCACTGAGAGTCATCCCCACGACCCTGAGCTGAGGGCCTGCAGGCAATCCAACACGGAAGGGAAGGTTAAAACTCGTCTCTGACACCCGAGCGGCCAGTGACAAGCATTACCCTCCTCACCATAGGATACAGAGAACAGGAGAAGACCACGCAGATCTCCACAAGTGTATCAACTCGACTGTGCACATTGGATCAGTATATCACTGTGAAATATTTATGCCCAAGCTTTTTTCGGAAGCAGATGAGAAGGCGAGGTGCAGAACAGAGCGCTTTTATACGGAAAAGCTGCTAAAGACGACATTGAGTGAATAGGAGAGAATGGGTTATGGTCCCAACACACACCCGTTGTGCCAGGGGTACACTTCGGGTCCACTCTTCCTTCAATCGCAACACCCCACACCCACCTCCCATGTGCCAAGTCACTTTCGCCTGCAACCGCCGAATGTGTAACACCTGCCCATTTACCTGCCCCTCCAGAATATCCAAGGGCTCAAACATACCTGCCAGGTGAAGCAGCACTTTTGCCACAACCTAGTCCACTGCATTCACTGCTCGCAGTGTCGTTTCCCCAATGTAGCATGAAGCATAAACTAGGGTGACTGCTTCGCAGAACATCCCGGTTCTGCCCGGAGGAAAAAGGCCCTGACCTGGCGGTTGTCTGCCACTTTAACACATCACCCTGTTCCCTGGCCAACATCTCTGTCTCAGGCTTGCAGCAGTGTTCTAGCTCCAGATGAAAGAACAACACCTCATTTTCCACTTGGAGACCTTCCAGCCCTCCGGTCTTCAATATCGAGTTCCAGAACTTTAGGGCTTGAACTCCCCCATGTCCTTGACCCCTACCACACAAACGACTCCTTGTTATCACCTCGTCTGCTATGACACACTACGTATTGTTAGCCACTAACAGTCTCCATGAACAGTTATTCGCCCTCTCACGCGGATCGTTATTCACTCCTACGTCCTTCCTATTGTTCTCTCCCTGTGCTGGCGGCAAACACAGCAATGTACATTGGAGACTCTGAGCCAGCTGAAACTTGCTCAGTGTGAAGTACATTCCACATTGCTCCAAGAATTGCAAGCAGCAAAGCGTTTCCAGAAAATCTGCTTGCCATTCTGTCCCCGAGGCGCTGATGTTTGTCTCATCCCCAGGAACTGGACTATCTCCACTGGTAGATAATTAAACCAGTTTATTTCTACTTGCACGTTGTTCTGGGAGGAGGGGGGGGGCGGATTTAGGGTTGGTGGAGGGTAGAGTCCATTCGCTCTTCTGCTCTCTCTCTCTCTCTTTCTCCCTCTCTCCCTGAAACCCTTGGGTGAGAGGTGTCAGTTATACTAACGCGGGGAACATGAACAACTTTGATTGTGAACTTTCTCCAAAGGTCTGTTATCGGAGAGATAGAAAGATGCTGTGCTGGCAGGACAGAAAGAAATGGACACCGAGGACTCTTCGCCCAGGTAAATCACATTGTTGGCATCCTTGTTGTGTTTTCAGAAATCGTCTTCACGCAGCAATCTTACGGAAAGTCTATTGCAAAAGTGGGCATCGCTTTCTTTGTTGCTACCGCGCAGCAGTTAACATCTGAGCCCCAAGTGTCCCAGATGAAGAGAATCGAGTGAAACCTTCACTCACTGAGAGTCCTCCCCACGGCCCTGAGCTGAGGGACTGCAGGCAGTCCAACACGGAAGGGACAGTTAAAAATGAACCAGTTTTGCTCCCTCAGCCTCTCTGTCCCAGAGACAGGCAGTGGGACGGCATAAACACGTAGCACCATTCTCGAGTAGACACAAGCCGTTCAGCCCATCGAGTCCACGCGACTGCCTGTCTCTCTCTCTCTGAGGTTACTCACAATCGGTGGGATCCGTCCGAATCGTGGGGAACTGTGTCTGAGTCGTGATGAGGTATTTGACATGCTTGTCATTCACGTCTGAACCAGGGTGGCGAATCACTGCAGGAAATGGACGAAAACGCAAGGCATTTGTTTCAACTTGACCAGCTGATTGGCATCGCAGAGAACTGGGTTTTGCGATCAGTTCAGAGAAAACTGCTGAAGAACAGAATGCCACTGAGACTTCTAAAACCATGCCCCTTGAATGAGTGGAGTTGGCGAGTGCACGGATATGCTACATGCCATTCAGAAGAGAGCGCCGATCCAAAGGAAAGCAGCTCGAGTAGCATTGAACAATAGTAAGGACGGTTTCGATCCACACCAGCTCCCGCTGCGCCACTCTGCTTGTGTGAACCGCTGCCACAGAGCACTTCAGGTTTTCATCTGGCACGCGCCTGCACGTCGAGACTGATGTCAAAGACCTCCGCTGCTGTCGTGTAAATGCTGTTTCGCAGACGTATGGAGCTGTGTAAATAGAAACGTTTTTACTAAATTCCCACATTCTTGGTCGAACTGTGATTTCACACTGAATCACAGCATGTGTCGCAGCGCAGACGAGGCCATGCGGCCCACCTTCGCTCTGCTGGTTCTACACTTAAGTCAACGTGTGTCTCTATTCGTTTCAATCTCTCGCCTTCCCAGCGTAAAATCTGCACATCTGACAAAAACAGAGCCATCACTAACAGTTTGCTTTTGAACTGGAGAGGTTTCTCGTGAAATTAGCTTGAGGCTCGAGGTATGCAAGGTCAACATAACTTAGGTAAAACACGCAAACACTTGCCTCTTTAGCAGACAGTGAAAGGATTACAAGACGCAAATTAAACATTTTCGACAAGTGATACAGGGGACTGGGAAGATAAGTATATAAACTGTGAACACCAATGTTCTGGAGCACAATACTTACATTCAAAGACCGAAAACATCCAGGTCCTGATTAATCAGATTGCATTGTGGTACTTTTCTGCAAAACTTCCACTTGTAATGTCCTACAAAAGAGTGACAAAACCCATCCCTGTCAGCCCAGGATAGAAAATCCGAAGGGATGAACGTTTGCTTATTTTCTGAAGACTCACAAAGCCAAGACTGGGTTTTGGTGATTGTTTCCTTTCCACTCCCAGAGCCGCAGTGGTTGGGGCGGTGGGTGGGAAAAGTAAAACGTGCCCGTCAGCAGCGTGTGGGGTTATTTCAGCTTCCTCTCATCTGACAACGCTGTGACTTGACTCCGATGTTCTCAGAGATATTTATTGACGCGAGACAATGAGAAGATTCTCATTCCCGCAGATCGGAATTCAAACCGTTTGCCGGCTTCAGGACAATGAAAAGATTAATTGGGTGTGTGAAGAAGCTGTGAGCTGCATTTCAAACAGTTAGGTGGACTCAGATGCGTCATCCATTGCGCCCCGGCCCTTTGCGTATCTTACGCCACCATGCTGCAGAGTTCTGACGTTAACACGGACATGCGCAGCAATGGGAACAGTCACAAGGTCAACAACCAAAGATAATCAGCGTCACTGCTTCCCTTCCACAGTCACAACTTTGTGAAGCAGTATCTTTCACTGGCAAAGGAAACACCCTTGTCCTCAGGTGCCTGCTTCATTTCGATCACGATTTCCAGCCCCTCACTGTTCTAGTCTCATTTCCAAACACTTGGCTCATAGCCTCAAAAGAAGCTCTGCGTGTATCTGCTTGTTCCACCCGAACAGGCAGTGGGTTACAGTTTCCCACCACTCCCAATGTGAGTGAAATATTTTCCCCCTCCACTGATTTGAATCTTAAAGAAGAAGCCGGGAAGCAAGCTCCCTTTCTTTTCGCGACATTTCACATTTTGTAGTCGGCGGGGTTCACACCTGCGTGGGAAAGCGCAATGGATTTCAAGTCCATCGCATTAACCACTCGGCCCACGAATACAGAACCACACTGACAGCTTCACTTCCCAGGTCTGTCTGCCTGTGGAGCAGAGAAAGAGTGAATTATCGCAGAGTTTGTTTGAATCCAATCATTTCACAGTGATTCGAAAGGGTTAAATATCTGCACACGGCGAGTCTGGGTTTTCATCGCAAAAGATGAAATGAACTTTCAGTCAAAAACAAAACACGAGACTGCAGGAGGAACTGAGAAGGTCAGGCAACATCGGTGGAATGAGAATCAGAGACAACGTTTCAGAATTCCGTTTTCTCTCGACAGGTACTGTCGAGTTCTCTTTTTGTCTCGGCTTCTCAGCATCCGCATTCCCTCACGACAGACATTAATTCAATCCAGAAACCCCTTTGGGGAAAGGATTTCTGTTTGGGGAACATTTTCCTGACCCATTAAAAGACGTCCTCAAAGCCAAGAACGGGCAGCAAGCACACCGCCCCCTGGGTGGGCTCGAACCACCAACCTTTCGGTTAACAGCCGAACGCGCTAACCAATTGCGCCAACAGAGGTACGTGCGAGTGTGGGCTGCACATCGCTTAGGGGAGCTGTTTTGAGTTCATAATTCAGCCGGCCCCCCGAGAATTACAATTGTCGTCTATCAGTTTTACCTTTTACATAATAAAGCCTGGGACATTCATTGTGGAGACACCGGGACAGTCTGCAGACACATCCATGTCACGAGGAACTAGCTTTGTGCTCCGGGGCCGCCGCCCTTCAGCCTTTCAGTGTTTTGCCTGTTCCCGAGTTCTTCTCATTGGCTCGGAGGAGAGAAGGGGTTTGAATTCCTGATGCAGGAACGACAATTCTTTCAATGTCTCAGATCAGTTCATACCCCGAGAACATCAGAGTCAATCTCCCGCCTCTACAACAAGAGGACGTTGTCCTGGACTGTCTCTGGACAATCGTTAGGATGAATGTAGATTGGTAATGTATTTGGTGACAGTTCTGTTCTAGCCCTGTGAGCGGAACGTGGATCTGAAGGAATAAAAGGGTCATTAACAACATCGATCTGAAATTGGATACGTGACAAGAAACAGAGCCATCACTAACAGTTTGCTTTTGAACTGGAGAAGGTTTCTCGTGAAATTAGCTTGAGGCTCGAGGTATGCAAGGTCAACATAACTTAGGTAAAACACGCAAACACTTGCCTCTTTAGCAGACAGTGAAAGGATTACAAGACGCAAATTTAAACATTTTCGACAAGTGATACAGGACTGGGAAGATAAGTATTATAAACTGTGAACACCAATGTTCTGGAGCACAATACTACTTACATTCAAAGACCGAAAACATCCAGGTCCTGATTAATCAGATTGCATTGTGGTACTTTTCTGCAAAACTTCCACTTGTAATGTCCTACAAAAAGAGTGACAAAACCCATCCCTGTCAGCCCAGGATAGAAAATCCAAGGGATGA